>NC_053435.1:33306286-33441646 GCF_007990345.1 Gossypium hirsutum | reverse complement strand
GGCAAGATGGCGTGTTACTTCTGCTGGGGGACTTGAGTTCAAGTCCTAGGTTGCTCAATGGAGTAATTATTTTTGCTGTTAGAGCGGTGTAGGAGGTGGAGTTGGACGGAGACTCTGTGGTTGAATTGTCATAAGAGTTTGAATAGAGTTTGAAAGGGATGTTGGAGTGATTTGCGGAGAGAATCATGGAGAGATATTAGGAAAAAATCAAAGAATTTGGGTTAGGAGAAAAGTTCTGTCGTATGGGGTCTTTGGGCATTCATACATTCGACTATTAGGGTTTTTTTTTGCGTTTTAGTAGTCGTTTGTTGCTGGGGACATTGGCTTCAGTTTTGCCTTGCTTTGGTATTTTTTTTCTCATTCTTTAGCCGAAATTATCTTTTCATTTTAAGGTGTTTACTATGAGGTTGTTTCGATTTTACACTCTTCTTTACTCTGATTGGCCGAATCTCTGAATTTTCCTTCTTTTCCTGTGCTGACCGAATACATCCCTCAAACACTGTCGAGATTGCTCCCCTTCTATTCTCCATTTTCTTCCTTTTTCCCCCTCTTGTTATTTCCACTACATCTTGGCCGATTTTTTAGGCTGCTGTCTCTCTTCTTGCGATTCTATTCTTTCATTTCAGTTTTCTTCAATAGTCGATTGTCCCCTGCCTTCTATATTTTCTTCGGTTTTCTCTGGTATTGGGTATTCTTGGTCGATTATTGCTGAGCCCTATGGTGAGGGTTGATTAACGCAATTTCTACAAGAGTTCTTGACAAAAGGTATGTGTTGTATTGTCTTCTTTTGGTTCAGCCTATTTTCTCTCATTTTGTTTCTTAAAGGCAAATACCCCATTTTTCCTTGTGCTTTGACAACCGATTTTTTGGTTTCTTATGTGGATCGTTGGGTTTCTAGGTTTTCACGAGAAGTGGTGGAGTGCAAGTATTTTGGAGGCGATCAAAACCTTTTCCTTACTATTCTATAAAGGTAATACGATAACTTGTTTTGGAGTTGATGATCATAGATTTAGGCACCTATGAGTGGTCCTATTTAGTAAGATTTATGATTTATACAGTTATCCGACGAGAAGCGTGTGATCATTTTAGTCATCAATCTATGTGTATTTAGCCACACTACTTTCGGACAAGGTAAGTGGGAGTACTGATTTGGGGATGTAGTGTTTATGAACACTAACAAATGAAAGACTGACTGTATGTGGAATTGAATGTAGGTTGGGCGCTTTTGAGGAACTTGGAACAGTTGCATAAACAGGTGTGTAACCACACCCTTCCTTACAGTATATTGGCAAAAGTCGAAAAGCTGAAGTGCCAAAACATTGGCATTTAAGGCCTCCCGAGCGTGTGATCGCTCATGGGGTAAATCGTGCCCACAAACCGTGGGTGATAAACTGTAAAGGCCACCACGAGCGGTTCTGTGGACTTGGGCCGTTATGGGCCACGTTGGGCCAAAATAGGCCATGGAGGCCCAATAGACTCGTGGGCCCCACACAGATTAAGTCCACGGTAAGTGAGAAATATTGGACTGGGCTATGCAGGTCACATAGCTGTAACTAAATTAAGGCTAAATGAGCCACACAAGCGTGTGGACCCACTTGGGACAAGTAATAGGCCTTGGCCCCATTTACACCGTTATGATCATTTAGGTTATCTGTGTCGCTCTAGGCGACTATAGACCTTCGGAGAGGTCGTTATCTGAGCTGAGACCCCAAAATAGGTATAATAACTGTAATACCCCTGTAAGGTAAAATGATCGTAATACCCTATAGGGTAAAATGATCGTAATACCCCTATAGGGTAAAATGACTGTAATCCCCCTGTGGGGTAAAATAATCGTAATACCCTTGAGGATAAAATGATCGTAATACCCCTATTTAGTAAAATAACCGTAATACCCCAGTAGGGTAAAATGACTGTAATACCCCTGTAGGGTAAAATGACCGCAATACCCATGTAGGGTAAAACGATCGTAACACCCCTTTCGGGTAAAATGAACGTAATATCCCTGTAGGGTAAAACAACTGTAATGCCCCTGTACGGTAAAATGACCGTGATACCCCTGTATGGAAAAATGACGAGTAGCCTTTAGGTTCCGTATGACTGATGTGCTTATGATTTACATACATATGATTGTATTGAGTATGACTTTGCATACACGTAATATTTACGACATGACATGCTGTATAGGGTTGGGATTTTGATATGGTGGAAGTACTGTGTTGGTGACTATGTCACATTTACTGTTACTGGTGGCTATGCCCCAATTACTGATACTAGTGGCTTTGCCACATTTACTATTTCTAGCAGCTATGCTGCATTATTATTACTAGCAACTTTGCTGCGATATTGGTGTGCTGGGTGGGTGGGTTGATTTATATCCCACATGGTGTGTTGGTTGGTACGAGTGGTGTGTTGGCTGGGTTTGGGTGGGATGCATAATTGCATTACACTGTACTAATACTATTACTGAATAAGGCCCAGACTGTACTGTTACTGAATAGGGCTCAGGCCCAGACTGTTACTGCATGCATTGTTTACTGTTTGACTGATAGGGACTATACACTAAGTTTTTGTAAACTCGCCCTTTCTTTTTACTGTACAGGTAATCCCCAACCTAGATGATTTGGTGCTACTAGGACTTAGGGTGGGCCACATGACTGTTGTGTGTCTTGCATTTCACTTTACTTAATTTAGATTTCACTTTTCGGTTTTTAATTTCTGTAATAAGGCCGCTTCGTGGTTTTAATTTTTAATTGGGCTTTGGATTATATATTTTGAAACTACTACCCTAGGTAAAAAACGAGTTTTTAAAACAATTACTATTTTTAAGACACGTGTTTTTAAACTTCATCGAGTTAAAAGCTTCCTTATTTTTAATCAATTTTATTATGCACTGCATGGTTAATATGGTAAACTTTTTGACGAGAACTTTCGTTAATTAATAATAAAAGGATTTAAATTCCAAAGTAACAGAATTTTACTAAAATGATCAATTATTGAAGAACACTCTGATGTGACACGCTAATATTGGCCATAACGTGTTAGGCCGGGCTTGAGGTGTTACATTTATTGGTATCAGAGCCAGTTGTTAAAACTCGACTGTGCAATGGATTTTGAAAATTTTGATTTTTTGAAATGTTGTGATCGGAAATGTGTCACACCGAGTCTCCACGCGCCGAATCTGTAAGTTCTTCTTTGCTGGTAGATTTCTTAAACTAAAAGGTATTACTGAGTGGACTACTATAGGGTAGTAGACTATACTAAAACTCTATAGTTGTTGTAAACTGAGATTATAGAAAACTAAAACTATTAGAGACTAAAAACTGTAGAGGCGAGGAAGTGTTAGGGCTGGGGTCTACAGCATTGGGTCGCATGGCTTGCTGGGGAGGACAAGCTTCACTAGAGCATGAGATGGTTAAGGAAGTCAGGGTAGGGTTCGCCAACTCACGAGTAGTGATAATTCCAGAGCTTAGTGCTGAGGCGCTAAACCTGGTTAGTAAGGGAAGTGTTGGGAGGAAGTTAAGGAGATTGGTAAAACACTTCGGGCTAGGTGGATGTGGACTGTAAGAAGAAGAGAGATCGTAGTTCTATGGGCTGGAGCCTCGTTCTATTGAAGCATGTTAAAACGGCGTTTGAACTTTTGACTTGTGAGATTAAAGAAGGCGTCGTGCGGGCGAATGCTGGAGGAAATTAAGAGCATGTTCAGATACGTGTCTAAGGAGCAACGGGTTCAGGATTGCCAAATCACTTTTAGGTCAAGTATATTTTGTTTGGGTGTGATGATTTGGACATAGAGATTGTGTGTGTGTGACGTCTATCTGCTTCAGTGGGTAGGTGTTTTGGGTGTTGTGTAAGCGTTCCTAGTTCAGGGTAAAGATGTGTTAGTGTTATTGGGATCAGATTGCGCAGCTGAGAGCGTAGTGGTGTAGTTGTTACGTTACTACTCTGCTAGGTTGGAATTTCGAGGATGAAATTCTTTCTTAAGGAGGGGTGAATTGTAACGCCCTGAATTGGGGCCTTGAAGTATTAGGCCTTGAGTATGGGAGCGACTAGGAGATTGCTCATAAAATATTCTAGTAAGTAAGAAAGTGACGGAAATTTCAGTTTGCTTTATTCCGCTAAGTGATTAGGTGTATTGATAGTGATTGAGAAGCCTGGGTTCAGGTCTTGGCTTTTGCTGAATATTTAGTTTTTGCTCTTAAATGTACCTGGACACTGTCGTATAGGCCTTGTAAGTACTAGTGCTTGTTTCATGTCACAAAAGAGCGTTGTGGTCTAGTGCAAAAGGTGGCGTGTTGCTTCGTTGGGGGCTTGAGTTCGAGTCCTGGGTTGCACAATGGAGTAATATTTGTCTCTTTGAGCGGTGTAGGAGGTGGAGTTGGATTGAGACTCTATGGTTGAATTGGTCATGAGAGTTTGAATAGTGGTTGAAAGGGGATGTTGGAGTGATTTGGTGGGAGAGAATCATGGAGAGATATTAGGAGAAAATCAAGGAATTTGGGTTGGGGAGAAGAGTTGTGCCCGTATAGGGCTTGCGTATTTATACATTCGGCTATTAGGGGTTTTTTGTCTACGTTTTGTAGTCGTTTGTTGCTGGGGACCTTGGCTCAGTTTGCCTGGCTTTTGGTATTGTTTTCTCATTTTTTCAAATTAGCTTTTCGTTTTAAGGTGGTTTGCTATGAGTTGTTTTCATTTTGCACTCTTCTTAACTCTGATGGCCGAATCTTACATTTTCCTTCTCTTCTATATGGCAATACTCCCTCAACACTATCGAGATTGCTCCCCTTCTGTTTCCTTTTCTTCCTTTTCCCCCTTTGTTATTTTCACTGCATCTTGGCCGATTTTCTAGGCTGCACTCTCTCTTCTTGCGATTCTATTCTTTCTTTTCGATTTTCTTCATGTCGATTGTCCCCCTGCCTTTCTATATTTTCTTCGATTTTCTCTGGTATTGGGTATTCTGGTCGATTATTACTGAGCCCTATGGCGACGGTTGATTAACTCAATTTCCAAGAGTTCTTGACAAAAGGTTTGTGTTGTATTGTCGTCTTTTGGTTCAGCCTTTTTCTCTCATTTTGTTTCTTAAAGGTGAATACCCCCTTTACCCTTGTGTTTTGACGACCGATTGTTGGTTTCTTATGTGAATCGTTGGGTTTCTATGTTCACACGAGAAGTGGTGGAGTGCAAGTATTTTGGAGGTGATCAAACCTTTTTCCTCACTATTTCTATAAAGGTAATACGATACCTTTTTTTGGAGTTGATGATCATAGATTTAGGGGACACCTATGAGTGGTCCTGTTATTAAGATCTATGATTTGTGTAGTTATACGACGAGAAGCATGTGATCGTTTTAGTCATCAATCTATGTGTATTTAGCCACACTACTTTTGGTCAAGGTAAGTAGGAGTACTGATTTGGGGATGTAGTGTTTATGAACACTAACAAATGAAATACTAACTGTATGTGGAATTGAATGTAGGTTGGGGCATTTGAGGAACTTGGAATGGTTTGCATAAACAGGTGTGTAACCACACCCTTCCTTACAGTAGATTGGCAAAGCCGAAAAGCCGAAGTGCTGAAACTTCGCATTTGAGGCCTCTCAAGCGTGCTATCGCTCGTGGGGTAAATCGTGCCAACATACCATGAGTGATGGACTGTAAAGGCCACCACGAGCGATTCTGTGGACTTAGGCCGTTATCGGCCACGTTGGGCTGAAATAGTCGTGTGGGCCTAATAGACTTATGGGCCCCACACGATTAAGTCCATGGTGAGTGATAAATATTTGGACTGGGCTATGCAGGTCACATAGCCATAACTAAATTAGGCTAAATGGGCCACACAAGCGTCTGGGCCCACTTAGGGCACGTAGTGGGCCTTGGGCCAATTTACACCGTTATGATCATTTAGGTTATATGTGTCGCTCGAGGCGACTGTAGACCTTCAGAGAGGTCGTATCTGAGCTGAAACCCCAAAATTGGCAAAATAACTGTAAAATAATCGTAATACCCCTCTAGGGTAAAATTAACTTTGATACCCTTATAAGGTAAAATGACCATAATACCCCTGTAGGGTAAAATAACCGTAACACCCCTGTAGGGTAAAATGGCCGTAATACCCCTGTAGGTTAAAATGACCGTAATGCCCCTATTGGGTAAAATGACTATAAATACCCCTGTATGGCAAAATGACGAGTTAGCCCTTAGGTTCCGTATGGCTGATGTGCTTATGATTTACGCACATATGATTGTATTGAGTATGACTTTGCATACACGTAATATTTATAAAAATGACATACTTGCATGGGTTGGGATTTTGATATGAAGTACTGTACTGGTGACTATGTCATATTCACTGTTACTGGTGGCTATGCCATAATTACTGATTACTTGGTGGCTTTGTCACATTTATTGTTTCTGGCAACTATGCTGCATTTTTATTACTGACAGCTTTGCTGTGATATTGGTGTCTTGGGTGGGTGGGTCGATTTATAACCCCATATGGTGTGTTGGTTAGTACGGGTGGTGTGTTAGCTGGGTTTGAGTAGGATGCATAATTGCATTACACTGTACTGTTACTATTTTGGGCTTAGGCCCACACTGTTACTATATAGGGCTAAGGCCCAGACTGTACTGTTACTGAGTAGGGCTCAGGCCTAGACTGTTACTGCATGCACTGTTTACTGTTTGACTAATAGGGGGTTATACACTGAGTTTTTGTAAAACTCACCCTTTCTTTTTTACTGTACAAGTAATCCCTAGCCTTAGATGATTGGTGCTCTGAGGGACTTGGAGGTGGCCACAAGACTGCTATGTCTTGCATTTGACTTTATTTAATTTAGATTTCACTTTTGGGTTTTTAATTTTCTAATAAAGCCATTCGTGAGTTTTAATTTTTAATTGGGCTTTGGATTATATATTTTTAAACTGCTAGTCTAGGTAAAGACGAGTTTTTAAAACAATTATTGTTTTCTAAGAGACACATTTTAAACTTCATCGACTTAAAAAGCTTCCGGTTTTTAAATAAATTTATTATAACACTGATGGTTAATAGGTAAGCGTTTTGTCAAGAACTTTCATTAATTAATAATCAAAGGATTTAAATTCTATAACGAATTTTTACCGGAAGGATCAATTTTCAAAGAACACTCTAATGTGACACACCAGATTCGGCCCATAACGTCTTGGCAGGGTTTGGGTGTTACATTTAGTGGTACTAGAGCCAGGTTGCAAAACTCGACTGTGGAATGGGATTTTGAAAATTTTGATTTTTTAAACGTTGTGATTGGAAATTTGACACACCGAGTCTCCGGCACCGAATCTGTAAGTTCTTTTTACTATAGATTGGTTGAACTAAATGGTATTATTGAGGGACTACTATAGGTGGTAGGACTATATTGAAACTCTATAGTTAGAGTAAACTGAGATTGTAGGAAACTGAAACTTTAGAAGACTAAAAACTGTAGTGAGACCTCGATCTGCGAAAGTAAACCCTAATTACTGTCATTCATAACACATTTGTTAATAATTACTAGAATTACTAACTTATACATAACACTCCTAAAATCAGATAATACGCGGATCTATATGAGCACTAAAGGTACTCGTGATAGGGGTACATGTGGCCGCAGTAAGAGGCCGGGAAGTGTTAGGGCTAGGTCTACAGCATCGGGTCACATTCTTGCTAGAGAGGCACTAGTTTCACCGGAGCATGAGATGGTTCAGGAGACAGAAGTTAGGTTGGTCTGCCAACTACGAGTAGCAATAACCCAGGGCTTGGTACTGAGGCACTAACCCGGTTAGTAAGGGAAGTGCTGGAAGAAGTTAAGGAGATTGGTGAAACACTCCAGGCTAGGTGTGTGGACTATAAGAAGAAGAGAGATCGCAGTTCTCTGGGGCTGGAGCCTGGTTCTGTGAAGCATGTTAAAATGCATCTGAGCTTTTCTACTTGTGACCATTGCAGAAGGCGTCATCCAAGCGAATGCTGGAGAAAGCTAGGAGGCATGTCCCAGATGCGGATTTTAAGGAGCATCAAGCTCGAGATTGCCAAACCACTTTTAAGTTAGGTATGTTTTGTGTTTGAGTGTGATGATTGGAAATAGAGATTGTGTGCATTTGATGTTTATCTGCCTCAGTGGGTAGGTGCTTTCAGTGTGTGTAAGAAGTTCCATGTTCAAGGTAAAGTGTGTTAGCCTTATTAGGATCAGGGTGCATAGCGAGAACGTAGTGGTGTAGTTGTTACGTGACTTCTCTGCTAGTTGAAAATTTCGAGGATGAAATTTCTTTAAGGACGGGTGAATTGTAACGCCCCAAAATTGGGCCTAGAAGTATTGGGCCTTGCGCATGGGAGCAGCTAGGAGATTGTTCATAAATATTCTAGTTAAGCAAGAAAGTGACGCAAATTTCATGTTTGCTTTATTTGCTAAGTGATTTGGGTGTATTTGGGAATGTTTGAGAAGCCTGGGTTCAAGTCTTGGCTTTCACAAAATTTTTAGTTTTGCTCTTAAATGAATCTGGACACTGTCGTATAGGCCCTATAAATACTAGTGCTTGTTTCATGTCACAAGAGAGCGTAGTGGTCTAGTGGCAAGGTGGCGTGTTGCTTCTGTTGGGGGACTTGAGTTCGAGTCCTGGGTTGCGTAATGGAGTAATTATTTTGCTATTTGAGGGTTGTAGGTGGTGGAGTTGGACTGAGACTCTGTGGTTGAATTGTTCATGAGAGTTTGAATAGAGTTTGAACGGGATGTTGGAGTGATTTGTGGAGAGAATCATAGAGATATATTAGGAGGAAATCAAGGAATTTGGGTTGGGAAGAAGAGTTGTGTCATATGGGGCTTTGGCATTCATACATTCGGCTCGTCAGGGGTTCTTTTCTGCCTTTTGGTAGCCATTTGTTCTGGGACCTTGCTTCGGTTTTTCCTTACTTTGATAATTTTTCTCATTTCTTAAGCTTAATTAGCTTTTTGTTTTAAGTGTTTTACTGTGAGGTTGTTTCAATTTTGCACTCTTCTTTACTCTGATTGGCCGAATCTCTGCATTTTCCTTCTCTTCCTATACTGGCAGAATACATCCCTCAAACACTGTCGGGATTGCTCCCCTTTTCTTCTCCATTTCTTCTTTTCCCCTTCTTGTTATTTCTACTGTATCTTGGTCGATTTTTCTAGGACTGCTCTCTCTCTCTTCTCGCGATTCTATTCTTTCTTTTCGGTTTTCTTCAATAGCCAGTTGTCCCCCTGCCTTTCTCTGTTTTCTTCTATTTTCTCTGGTATTGGGTATTCTTTGTCAATTATTACTGAGCCCTATGGTGAGGTTGATTAACTCAATTTCTACAAGAGTTCTTGACAAAGGTATGTGTTGTATTGTCTTCTGTTGGTTCAGCCTGTTTTCTCTCATTTTGTTTCTTAAAGGCAAATACCCCCTTTCTCCTTCTGCTCTGACGACCGATTGTTGATTTCTTATGTGGATCGTTGGGTTTCTAGGTTCTCCCGAAAGTGGTGGAGTGCAAGTATTTTGGAGGCGATCAAAACCTTTTTCCTCACTATTTTATAAAGGTAATACGATACCTTGTTTTGGAGTTGATGACCATGGATTAAGGCCACACCTATGAGTGGTCCTGTTTAATAAGATCTATGGTTTAAGCAGTTATCTAGCGAGAAGCGTTGTGATTGTTTTAGTCATCGATTTATGTGTATTTAGCCACACTACTTTCGGTCAAGGTAAGTAGGAGTACTGATTTGTTGATGTAGTGTTATGAACACTAACAAATTAAAGACTGACTGTAATCGAATTGAATGTAGGTTGGGTGCTTGAGGAACTTGGAACGGTTGCATAAACAGGTGTGTAACCACACCCTTCCTTACTATAGATCGGTAAAAGCCGAAAAGCCGAAGTGTTGAAACTTCGCCATTTAGGCCTCACGAGCGTGTGATCACTCGTGGGGGTAAACCGAGAACAAACCATAGGTGATAGACTTAAAGGCCACCACGAGAGATTTTCTGGACTTGGGCCGTTATGGGCCACATTGTGCCGAAATAGGCCTTTGGGCCCAATAGACTTGTGGTCCCCACACAGATTAAATCCATGATAAGTGATAAATATTGGACTCGGCCTATGCAGGTCACATAGCCGTAACTGAATTAGGGCTAAATGAGCCACATGAGCGTGTGGGCCCACTTGGGACAAGTACTGGGCCTTGGGCCCATTTACACCGTAATGATCATTTAGGTTATCTGTGTCGCTCGAGGCTACTGTAGACCTTCGAAGTGGTCGTTATGTTAGCTGAAACCCCAAAATAGGTAAAATGACCGTAATACCCTTATAGGGTAAAATAATCGTAATACCCTTGTAGGAAAAATGACCATAATACCCGTGTAGGGTAAAATGACCGTAATACCCTTGTAGGATAAAATGACTGTAATGCCTCTGTAGGGGTAAAATGACGAGTAGCCCTAGGTTCCGTATGACTGATGTGCTTATGATTTACACACATATGATTGTATTGAGTATGACTTTGCCTACACGTAATACTTATGACATGACATACTGCCATGGGATTAGGATTTGATATTGAGGAAGTATTGTACTAGTACTATGTCACATTCACTGTTACTGGTAACTATGCCACAATTACTATCTGTGCTTTGCCACATTTACCCGTTTATGGCAGCTATGTTGCATTATTATTATAGCAACTTTGCCGCGATATTGGTGTGCTGGGTCGGTGGGTTGATTTATATCCCCACATGGTGTGTTGGTTTGTACGGGTGGTGTGCTGGCTGGGTTAGGTGGGATGCATAATTGCATTACACTGTACTTTTACTATTGGGCTTAGGCCCACACTGTTACTGTATAGGGTAAGGCCAGACTATTGCTGTTACTGAATAAGGCTCAGGCCAATACTGTTATGCATGCACTGTTACTGTTGACTGATAGGGGGCTACACATTGAGTTTTTGTAAACTCACCCTTTCTTTTAGCTGTACAGTTAATCCCAGCCTTAGACGATTGTTGCTGCGAGGGACTTGGAGGTGGCCAACGGCTGCTGTGGTTTGCATTTGACTTTTAGGTTTTAATTTTATAATAAGTCTTTCGTGGTTTTATTTTAATTGGGCTTTGATTATATATTTTTAAACTGCTAGTCTAGGTAAAGATGAGTTTTTAAAACAATTACTACTTTCTAAGACATGCGTTTTAAACTTTATCGACTTAAAAAGCTTCTGCGTTTTTAAATCAATTTATTATAACACTGATGGTTAATAAGGTAAACGTTTTGACGAGAACTTTAGTTAATTAATATAAAAGGATTTAAATTCAGTAACAATTTTACAGAAAGGATCAGTTTCGAATAATACTCTGATGTGACACGTCAGATTTGGCATAATGTTTAGGCCGGGTTTGAGGTGTTACAGATACATATTCTCATCATGCTAGATTTCTTTTTCACGAAAATAATGGTGCACCCCAGGAGAATAACTCGGTTGTACAAAACATCTATTTATCAATTCTTGCACGAGCTTTCATTCTTTAAATTCTATTAGAGCCATTCTGTACGGAGCTACCAATATCGGTGTTGTTCTGGGTACTAATTCTATTCCAAATTCAACTTTTCTGATCAAAGGTAAACTCGATAATTCTTCTGGAAATGTAACACCCCGAACCGAGACCGACACGGAGTCGGACACGAGATGTTAACAAACTTTGAAAAATTTTTCCAGACACTGCCCATCTGAGTACTAGTCGCTCAAAAATCATATCTTGAGTTTCACAACTCGAAAATCAGTTTTTGTGATTTTTCCCTGAAACTAGACTCATGTCCCCACTATGTATTTTTTTCTAGAATTTTTGTCAGGCCAATTAGTACAGTTTATTAGTCCAAGTCTCCATGTTACAGGGGTCGACTTACACTGACCTTTCCCATTACGACTTGGATATCTCTCGCACAGAGCTTCAATACTGATGCCGTTTGTTTCTATGGAAACTAGACTCAGAGAGGAATCCATACATATATGGTATGACCTAATTATCTCTGGTAAATTTATAGTGAATTTACAAAGTCGGAACAGGGAATCCAGAAACTGTTCTGGCCCTGTTCCACAAGAACCCGAATATCTCTTACTGTACTGTTCATATGATTGTTTCGTTACTTTCATATGAAAGTAGATTCATCAAGGTTCGATTACATAATTTATTCACTATTTAATTCCACTCCTACGAATTCTTGTGATTTTTCCAATCCACACCACTGCTGCTGTCAGCCTCTGTTTTCAAAGTAAACCTTACTATTTTCGGGGTTTCTGGACCAACTAGGGCTTGTCATACATATGCCCACATATGATCATACTTAGCCATTCCAATGGCTGATCATTTGCTCAACACTTCCATTCCAACTATAGTTACATCATGAAACCATCTATACATTCATAAACACGAATGGTCTAATGCCATACTCCACTTCTACAAGCCATTTTCGCATGGCTGTACACTTATACATTTCATAAAGTACTCGAAAACAACAATGGTAGTCCTATACATGCCATATCAAAATTCAACCAAAATGGTACCCAAAAGAGTCTTTGATAGTGTGGGCGACTTTGACTTCAAGATCCGAGTCCGATAGCTGGAGAACCAAAAATCTATAAACAGAGGAGAGTGTAACGAGTAAGCAATTTATGCTTAGCAAGTTTTGAGCAAGGAATTCCAGCATAAACAAAGAATAACACACATTTAGCTAAATGGAATATTTCATAATACGCAATTTACCGATATCAAACTTGCTTCACAACATTAACAACCCTTATGTACATACACAATAGTCTAACTTAGCCGAAGGCCGGTAGCTCGTTTATCAACTGAGCGAACATTTATTTGTAAGGGCTCGATTAAATTCAACACATACGTAACATATCCCCATATTGGGATGTTTTTCGAGTATTCGCTGGAATTTTACAGCAAGCTCATTCATTACCAAATCACGTACCTTCGGGATTTAACCGGATATAGCTCCTCGTTCAAATGCCTTCGGGACATAGCCCGGTTTTAGTAACTCACACAATGCCTTCGGGACATAACCCGGATTTAATAACTCGCACGAATGCCTTCAGGACTTAACCCGGATTTAGTATCTCGCACAAAGGCCTTCGGGGCTTAACCCGGAATTTGTATCTCGCACAAATGCCTTCGGATCTTAGTCCGGATATATTCACTTAGCACAAAGCCTTCGGGACTTAGCCCGGACAGCATTCAATTAATCATGCACATCTAACAATAATTCATGGCACATTCATATTTCATTTTCATTTGCGAAACTCAAACACAAGGCACATATCGTCCTTGCACATTCGGCTCAATAGCCACACATAGAGCATGATTTAATCACATTGTAATTTAAGCTCTCTTACTCAAGAACTTACCTCGGGTGTTGTCGAACGATTCCGCTAGCTATTCAACCACTTTTTCCTTCCCTTTAACGGATTTATTTCCCCTTTGCTCTTGAGCTTAATTAAACAATAGATTGATTCATCATTTAGGCATAAAAAGATGACCAGGCACTTATGTGACAGCCCTAATGTGACCTAGTCGGAAAGTGGTTTCGGGACCACAACACCGAGTCGTAAAAAAATAATTAATTGCTATATTCTGTGCTTATTATGTGTGAACATGAGTATGTGGAAGTTTCATTCCCTAATTTTACCAATTGCATGAGAAAATTGTTAATAGGGATCGATTTGAGACATGGAGAAAATATGATAGTCCAATTTAAAATGGTCTATTAGTGCATGTACCAAAAAGAGTGGACTTGCATGTCAAATAGACCATTTTTGAATGTGAATGGCCGGCCAACACAAGCATGCATTATGGTGTTCCCTTGTCTCCATTTTTTTATATTTGGTGGGAATTATGTATAATAATTTATATTAGTAAGTGGTGATAAAAACAAAGTTCCTTCATCTTTTCTATCATCTTGCCGAAACCATAAGGAAAAGAAAAGAAAAAATAATGGAAGCTAGGACATTCGGCCAAGTGAGTTTGTAGATTAAGGTATGATATCATGTGGTTCTTTTGGCATTTTTTTGTGAAGTTGAGTTGTTCTGATGCTCATAACATGACCCATGTGTTGATTTTTGAGTTGTGTTGCAAGAAACCTTTGGTTATGTTCTTATATGCCAAAGTGATGATGTTTTGTAGTATGTGATTTGAAATGATTATAGATGAATATGAACTAAGAAACATGTATTATTGAGTAAGTAGAAGATGGAAAGGGGTTTAAATGGGAGGTTCAATTGATTTATTTTGGTCCTTGTATGAAAAGTGGTTCTTGGTTATGGCCGAATGAGTCATCCTAGATTAGTTGAAAAGAATGTTCATGTTATGAGGTAATTTGAATAATTGACCGAAACATGAAAGGAATAATGAAAGTTGTATTAAGTTTAATGTGCATACTTTAGTCTAAGTATTGAGGAGTATTCGGCTAAGATAGTTGAATGTGGGTGTTGCCGATTTTTAAATGTAGATTATGGGAGTGGCTATAATGGGCATTAAGATGTGGAACTTAAGAAATGTAGTTATATGTGGACTTACATGATGTTACAAATAGATGTGAAAATATGCTAGATTAGGGAAACTTGATTAAGTGTTCATGAGATGAATTAGGTGTTTAAATGATGTTATAGTTGACATTGTACATGTATACATGCATTTCGGCCATGGGTTTTGTTTGAATTTGAGATTTGCAATGTGATTTTCCTAAATTGTCTATGAATTTTTGGTTGTTGATTTCATGGTAATGGTATATTGAATCCATGAAAATTTAGTAAGGTTGCATTCGGCAACTTGCTTGAAATTAAAAATTGATGTCTAAGCTTAGGTGATTTCGATGATGATATATGTGTATATACATAAGTATATTTAGTTGATTCGGCTTTGGTAGTTGCATGAGGTTATTAGCCGAATATACTAACATACATATACATGTGAAATTGGATTGTAAATATTTAGCAAGGTGGTTAAACTAGTTAAATTATTGATTTAGCTCAAGGAGCTAAAGGAGGTGAATCGAGCAAAGGCAAAGAAAAGGTTATCGAGTAGCCGAGTTGGAACCGTCTTACCCAACACGAGGTAAGTCATTAAGCATGTAGTTGGTATTATTTCAAATGGTCATAATGTGTATGTATTGATGCTGAATGGAATGAATAAATATACATATATATATGCATGTATGTATGTGATGATGAAATTGTTGAATGAAAGAAAAGAGGTAAGATGTACCCAGTTGTTGATCTCGGCACTAAACGTGCGGGATAACCATTTATGACCATGAGATTGGCGCTAAGTGCGCGGGATTAAATTGTACAGCACTAAGTGTGCGATTCGACTATGTTGCACTAAGTGTGCGAAATGAATATGATGCACTAAGTGTGCGAATTGACCATGCGGCACTAAGTGTGCGAGTCTGACTATGTAGCACTAAGTGTGCGATTTGATTACGTGGCACTAAGTGTGCGAGTTGAATATATAGCACTGAGTGTGCGGGCTCAATATACATTCGTGAATCATTATGGACACTATGTGTGCGACACTATTGAGTCGATCGCGGACAGCGGATCGGGTAAGTGTCTTGAGTACATGGCTAATATGTGCTATGCTTATACTTGGTGTTGAGCTCGGTAAGTTGAACCTATGTGACAACTATACTTGAAGTCACGTACATAAAAATTTATCGTAGGATGGGTGAAAGGCCGTTTTGTTGTTTGATTGTAACGAAAATAAATTGATTTATGAAATGCTTCAATGTCCTATTGATGAGTATATGGATGGTGAATGCATGAATTGATATGAAATTGAATCGATAGGTTGGAGGAACTATGGCATGGTTCGGTATGGATGGAGTAAATTGTCTCATTCCATTTTGTTTCCTCTTGTGATAATGTTATTGATATATAGTAGTGCATTGCTTATGACTTACTGAGTTATAAACTCACCCGGTGTTTCCTTGTCACCCATTATAGGTTGCTTGGACTCATCTACTTTTGCGGGGTCGGGCCGTCATCGAAGTCATCACACCAGATAGCAAGTTTTGGTACTTTCTTCTTAGTGTGTTTAGAAGATCATTTTGGCATGTATAAGCTAGTACGTTGTGTTTGAATTATGGCATGTAAACTTTAAGCCATGCGAAAATGGCACGAATGTTCGATTGAGTTGGATCAAGGGTAGGCATGAAATGGACCTAGTTACTTTCGTAACAGATGCTGGCAGCAGCAGTGTCATGAGATTGAAAAATCACTAAAATAGTGGAGTGGAATTAATTGATGAATAAATTATGTAATCGTAGCTCGATGAGTCTGCTTTCATGAGGAAGTAACGAAAAGATCATATGGGCAGTATATTAAGAGATAATCAGATTTTTGTGGGACAGGGCCAGAACGGTTTCTGGATTCCCTGCTCCGACTTTGGAAATTCATTATAAATTAACCAGAGATAATTAGGGGTCGTACCATATATGTACAGATTCCTCTCTGAGTCTAGTTTCCATAGAAACAAACGGCATCAGTATTGAAGCCCCGTGCAGGGAGATATCCAAGTCGTAATGGGCAAAGGTCAGTGTAGTCGACCCTGCAACTTGGGGGACTTTGACTAATAAACTGTACTAATTGGCCAAACCAAAAATTATAGAAAAAATACATAGATGGGCACATGAGTCTAGTTTCTGGGAAAATTACGAAATGATTTTCGAGTTACGGAACTCAAGATATGATTTTTAAACGACTAGTACACAGATTGGCAGTGTCTGGAAAATAAATTTTGTAAGGGGTTAAAGCAGTTAACACCTCGTGTTCGACTCCGGTGTCGGTTTCGGGTTCGGGGTGTTACAACTTAGCCCATATTTATACATTAGACATTAAAGTCTCATACATGCAAAATCATGCATCAACACAACATATTAGCTAATTTCTTTCCCCTTGGCCGAATATGCATGTCTATTTTTGGGGTCGATTTCAACACTTAATACACACATATACACACTAGTAAAGCATCCTCCCCTTTTCATCATTTAACACATGCATTGCTCATTAACATGCAAAGTTACATTCGGCCTTAGCACACATCTTGCTAGCCGATTCTTCTCCATTTAGCAACCAATGCACATATGTGCTCACACAAAAATGCTAAAAAGGAGGTTCAAGAATCATCAAGCCATCATCACATGCATCATTAACAAGCTTCATATTTTGCATGCAATGGCATTAACACAACCTCCACCTAGGCCGAATCTTAACTCATCCTCATGCCTCATCACCACAACATCAAACACCAACCAAGAATGATGCATCCATGGTCAAGTGCCAATTCCATCACATAGCAAGATTTAGACCATGGGCTAGGTAGAACTCAAGCTAACAACTAAAACATGCATGCATCTCATGGAACATCATCAACATACCTTAGCCTAGCTACATGCATGGCCGAATCTCTTCACCTTTCTTCTTCTTTCCTCCTTAAAATTTTTGGCCAAGGATGAACCAAAGGATGAGAAAATTTTTTCTTTGTTTTTCTTTCTAATTTAGGCTAAATGAAGGTGAGAAAAGGATGAACAAAGATCTTCTCCTCTCTTTTCTTTAGCTCACGGCAATGGGGGGAAAGAATCAACTACACACTTTTTTTTTTTGTTCATCATACTCCTTTCATTATTTAATTTCCATGCCTATTATTTTATTTTTTTCCACCCATGATGCACCAACAAACATGTCTATGACATGTCTTGGCCATCAACTTGGTCTACCATGCTTGTCATGGCCGGCCACTACTAGTAGGGGGGAATTTGACATGCAAGTCCCCCTTTGTCCACATGCACTAATAGGTCCTCACACATTGACCTATCACATTTTAGAATTTTCTCACATAAGTCCTATTGACTAAATTCACATGAAATCAACCAAATTGAAGCTTGAAATTTTCACACATTCATAATTACATATTCTAGACAATAGTATCACATTCAAACATTTCGGTGACTCGGTTTAGCGGTCCCGAAACCACTTCCCGACTAGGGTCAACTTTGGGCTGTCACAACTCTCCCCCACTTAAGAAATTTTCGTCCCCGAAAATCTTACCGGTAAATAGGTTTGGGTATCGTTCTTTCATCGAGCTCTCGGTCTCCCAAGTAGCTTCCTCGATCCCGTGTTTGAGCCATAACACCTTTACTAGCGGAACTCTTTTGTTTCGCAACTCCTTCACTTCACGAGCTAGGATACGCATCGGTTCTTCTTCATAGCTCATGTCGACTTGAATTTCAACCTCTGATGGGCTAATTATATGCGATGGATCAGATCGATAGCGTCGAAGCATCGAAACATGAAAGACGTCATGAATCTTTTCAAGCTCCGGGGCAAAATCAATCTATACGCAACCGGACCAACTCGTTCGGAGATTTCGTACGGCCCAATGAATCTTGGGCTCAACTTGCCCTTACGGTCGAACCTGAGTATCTTTTTCCAAGGTGAAACCTTAAGGAACACTTTGTCTCCCACCTGATACTCGATGTCTTTTCGTTTCAAATCTGCGTACGACTTCTGACGATCCGTGGCTACCTTCAGACTTTCACGGATTACCTTTACTTTCTGTTCAGCATTTTTAATCAAATCAACTCCGAAAATTTTACTTTCACCGAGCTCGGTCCAAAACAATGGTGTACGGCATTTACGACCGTACAAAGCCTCGTAAGGTGCCATCTTAATACTTGATTGAAAACTATTGTTGTAAGCGAATTCAATCAAAGGTAAATACCGTTCCCATGAACTACTGAACTCGAGGATGCAACATCTCAACATATCCTCAAGTATCTGAATTATCCGCTCGGATTGACCATCGGTTTGGGGGTGAAAAGCAGTGCTAAAATGCAGCTTGGTACCCAGAGCTTCTTGCAATTTCTTCCAAAATCGTGAGGTGAATCTCGGATCTCTATCCGACACGATAGAAACAGGTACCCCGTGTAATCTCACAATTTGATAAACGTACAATTCAGCTAGTTTATCCAATGAAAAATCCGTACGTACGGGGATGAAATGAGCCGACTTAGTCAGTCTATCAACAACAACCCATATCGCATCCTTCTTACTTGCTGACAAGGGCAGTCCGGACACAAAGTCCATTGTGACTCGATCCCATTTCCACTCGGGTATCATGATCGGCTGAGTAATCCTGAAGGCACTTGATGTTCCGCTTTCACTTGTTGACATATTAAACATCTCGAAACAAAGTCGGAGATGTCCCGTTTCATACCATGCCACCAAAATTGACGTTTCAAATCGTTGTACATTTTCGTACTCCCCGGGTGAATTGACATTCGGCTACAATGGGCTTCGTTCAGAATCATCGAAATGAGTTCCGAATTCCTTGGAACACACAAACGATTTCTGAACCTCAAACAATCATCATCATCAATTTGAAACTCCGATTCCTCGTTCGGAAAACACTTAGCCCGTTTTGCAACCAATTCATCATCGACTTTCTGAGCTTCACGAATTTGGTGAGTCAATAATGGTTTAGCTTTTAATTCAGCTACTAACACTTTGTCTGGTAGAACAGACAAATGCACGTTCATCGCTCGTAAAGCAAACAATGACTTCCGGCTTAAGGCGTCCGCAACCACGTTAGCCTTTCCCGGGTGGTAATCAATGACAAGCTCGTAATCTTTCAACAACTCAAGCCAACGTCTTTGTCGCAGATTCAAGTCTCGTTGAGTCATCAAATATTTGAGACTTTTGTGATCCGAAAATACATGGCACTTCTCACCAAACAATAATGTCCCATATTTTTAAAGCAAACACGATGGCAGCTAGTTCGAGATCATGGGTCGGATAATTCCTCTCGTGTGGCTTCAATTGTCTCGACGCATAGGCCACGACTCGACCTTCTTGCATCAATACGCAACCAACCCAAGTAGGGATGCGTCACTATAAATGACAAACTCTTTACCTGATTCGGGTTGCACCAAAATTGGAGCTTCAGTCAAATGAGTTTTCAGTTGGTCGAAACTTTTCTGACATTTTCCGTCCACTCGAGCTTAACATCCTTTTGAAGTAGCTTCGTCATTGGTGTGGCTATCATCGAGAAACCTTTCACAAATCGTCGGTAATAACCGGCGAGCCCCAAAAAGCTCCGAACTTCAGTAATATTCTCGGAGGTTTCCAGTCAAGTATGGCTGAAATTTTGTTCGGGTCAACTCGAATACCCGACGCGGATACCACATGACCCAAGAAGCTAACCTCTCTTAACCAGAACTCACACTTACTGAACTTAGCATATAACTGCTTATCCCGCAAATTTGCAGCACTAGCCTCAGATGCTCAGCATGTTCGGTCTCATCTCTTGAATAGACCAAATGTCATCAATGACACAACTACGAACCGATCCAAATACGGTCTGAAGATCCGATTCATCAAATCCATAAATACTGCAGGGCATTAGTGAGCCCAAACGGCATCACTAAGAATTCGTAGTGACCATATCTCGTTCTGAAGGCAGTTTTAGGAATATCTGAATCTCGAATTCGCAACTGATAATAGCCCGATCTCAAATCTATTTTGAGAACACTGAGGCTCCCTTCAGTTGGTCGAACAAATCATCGATGCGCGGCAACGGATATTTGTTCTTTATCGTCACTTTATTCAGCTGACGATAGTCAATGCACAACCTCATGGTTCCGTCCTTCTTTTTCATGAACAATACTGGTGCACCCCAAGGTGAGAAACTTGGTCGAGCGAAACCTCTATCCGTCAGTTCTTGCAACTGAGCTTTCAACTCCTTTAACTCGGTTGGTGCCATACGATACGGAGCTATCGAAATCGGCGTAGTCCCAGGTACAAGCTCAATACCAAACTCTACCTCCCGAACAGGTGGTAAACCCGGTAATTCTTCCGGAAAAACATCCGGGTATTCACAAACCACCGGCACAGATTCGGGTTTCTTTTCTAATTCTTTGTCATCAAGTACATACGCAAGGTATGCTTCCCACCCTTTTCTTACATATTTCTGTGCCAACATTGCTGATATTACAGCTGGCATCCCCTCCAAGTCCGCAGACTCAATTCGGACTCCTTCGTTATTTGCGCACCTCAATCAATAGTCTTGCTCTTGCAATTCACAATCGCATCATGCGCGGTCAACCAATCCAAACCAAGGATAACATCAAATTCATCAAACGGCAAAGCATCAAGTCCGCCGGAAAACAGGAACCTCGAATTTCCAGGGGACATTTCTCACACACTTTGTCGACAAGCACGTAATGACCCAAGGGATTTGACACCCGAATTACAAACTCAGTAGACTCAATAGGTAAAGTCTTACTGGATGCTAAGGTTTCACATATGTAAGAATGAGTAGAACCGGGGTCAATCAAAGCAATTACATTAGTATCAAAGAGAGTGAATGTACCGGTAATAACATCAGGCGAAGAAGCATCCTCGCGGGCACGTATAGCATAAGCTCTAGCAGGCGCACGAGCTTCGGATCTGGTTATATCATCTCTAGATCCTCTCTGACCACCACTAGCATTGCCCATATTTCCAGATGGTCTACCTCGAGCAGTGGTAGCACCCGGTTTCCCACTCTGATTTTCATTCTGTTCAAACAACCTTGGGCAATCTTTAATGAAGTGGTCAACTGATCCGCACTTGTAACAGGAGCGGTCAGGGAATCTACAACTCCCCGAATGCCATTTACCGCAATATCGACATTTCGTTCTATCTCGACGTTCATTCCCAACACTGGCGACCGAAGTGCCTCGTGTACCCACAGGGGGTCGATCACGATCTCGTCTAAAAGGCCCGAAGTGCCTCTAAACTGGCCTGCATCATCTCGAAATCTCTTCGATGTCTGTTGAAGAGACCTTCCCGAGGATCTTTTACGAAACTCTCCAGTTCCCTCATCAACTCTTTGCTTTTCTTTTCTAAGCTCTTCGGCTTTACAAGCTCGTTCAACAAGTACCACGAACTCTCGTATTTCAAGAACGCCAACGAACATTTTTATATCTTCATTCAGCCCATCCTCGAAGCGTTTACACATAATAGCTTCGGACGAAACACATTCCCGAGCGTATTTGCTAAGTCTAACAAATTTTCGCTCGTAATCAGTAACCGACATGGAGCCTTGCTTAAGCTCAAGAAATTCCTTCCGTTTTTGATCAACAAATCTCTGACTGATATACTTTTTCCGAAACTCAGTTTGGAAAAACTCCCAAGTTACTTGCTCTCGGGGCACAACAGAAGTCAGAGTACTCCACCAATAGTAGGCAGAATCACGTAGCAAGGAGATAGCACACTTTAGGCATTCATCGGGTGTACAAGATAGCTCATCGAGTACCCGGATAGTGTTGTCCAGCCAAAATTCAGCTTGCTCGGCATCATCGCTATCCATAGCCTTAATTCAGTAGCCCCATGTTTTCGGATTCTGTCAACTGGGGGCTTATTTGACCTTATTTGGTCCGTTACCGGTGGTATTGTAGGTGCGGGGGTAGTATTTGTCGGGAATGGAGGTTGTGGAACAGCCATATTAGTTCGAATGTATTGGTTGAACCAATCATTCATCACGCTATAGAATGCTTGTCTAGCTTCATCATTCGGATTACTAGCATTAGGTTGAGAGTCTGCCGGCACTGTCCCTTGTCGGGAGCAGGCGCTACACTCTCAAGATCATCAGCTACCTCTCGGTCACGATCGGGATCCATTACTATAAACACATTTACAATTGTCAGAAATCACCACACTATCAAGTAATCACATAAAATGGCATGTATAGCTAGACCCAACACATTACGGTAGTCCTAGAATCGACTAAACCGTAGCTCTGAGACCAATTTAATGTAACACCCCGAACCCGAGACCGACACCGGAGTCGGACACGAGATGTTAACAAACTTTGAAAAATTTTTCCAGACACTGCCCAGTCTGAGTACTAGTCGCTTCAAAAATCATATCTTGAGTTTCACAACTCGAAAATCAGTTTTGTGATTTTTCCCTGAAACTAGACTCATGTCCCCACCTATGTATTTTTTTCTAGAATTTTTGGTCAGGCCAATTAGTACAGTTTATTAGTCAAAGTCTCCCATGTTACAGGGGTCGACTACACTGACCTTTTCCCATTACGACTTGGATATCTCTCTGCACAGAGCTTCAATACTGATGCCGTTTGTTTCTATGGAAACTAGACTCAGAGAGGAATCCATACATATATGTTATGACCCTAATTATCTCTGGTCAATTTATAGTGAATTTCCAAAGTCGGAACAGGGAATCCAGAAACTGTTCTGGCCCTGTTCCACAAGAACCGAATATCTCTTACTGTACTGTTCATATGATTGTTTCGTTACTTTCATATGAAAGTAGATTCATCAAGGTTCGATTACATAATTTATTCATTATTTAATTCCACTCCTACGAATTCTTGTGATTTTTCCAATCCACCTACTGACTGCTGCTGTAGCCTCTGTTCCAGTCCATATTCTTCTGCACTCAATTCCATTCAACAACAGGTGTCGACACCTATGACCTATAACTTCATACGAAGCCATTTAATACTCGATTGAAATTATTTTGTATACAATTAGGCCAAAGGTAAGTATGCTCCATCCTGATTCAAATCAATAACACAAATGCGAAGCATGTCCTACAAAATCTGAATAACACGCTCAGATTGTCATCAATCTATGGGTGAAAGCTGTGCTAAATTAAGTTGCGTACCAAGAGAATTGTGCAACTGTTTCTAAAATCTCAAAGTGTACGCGGATCTCAATTAGATATTAGCGACATAGGGATACCGTGCAATCTCACAATTTTTTGAATATAAACTTCAGCAAGCTTTTGAAGTGACCAATTAGTCCTAACCGCTATGAAATGAGCCTATTTCGTAAGTCGATCAACAATCACCCATACAGTATTTTTCTTACTTGCCGATAAATGTAATCCCGTTACAAAATCCATTGTGATACAATCCCATTTCCATTCAGAAATAGAAATAGGCTGAAGAAATCTGGTGGGAACTTGATGTTCTGCCTTAACTCGCTGACAAGTTAAGCATTTAGCCACATACTCGACCACGTCTCTTTTCATTCCTGGCCACCAATAAGATCCTTGCAAATCATGATACATTTTTGTTCCTCCAAGATGTAAAGCAAAAGGACTACCATTAGCTTCGCTAAGATCAACTCTTTTAATTCAAAACATTCGGAACGCAGATTCAGTTATGAAACCTCAAGCAACCATAATCATCAATGCTAAAATTTTCTAATATATCATTATGAACGATTTCTCTTTTCTTCGTCAACTTGTCATCATCTAACTGCGCTACCTTGATCCAATCAAACATCACCGGTTTGATCTTTAATTCTGCCAATAAGCTTCTATTGTTATTGAGACTAAGCTGAGCAAACATTGCTCGTAATTCAATTATTGTTTTTCTACTCAACACATCAGCTACAACATTAGCTTTACCAAGGTGGTAATCAATAATGCAACCAAAATCTTTCAAAAGCTCTACCAACGGCGTTGTCTCAAATTCAACTGCTTTTAAGATAGGAGGTATTTGAGACTCTTATGATTGATATAGATATGACATTTTCTCCATACAGGTAGTTTCTTTAGATTGTTAAAGCAAAAACCACAGTAGCTAGCTTTAAATCACGCGTCAGATAATTGCATTCATGCATTTTTAGCTGACGAGATGCATAACCGATCACTTTCTCGTCTTGCATCAAAACACAACCAAGACTGCTTAAAGAGGCATCACTATAAACGATAAAATCCTTTCTTGATTCTTGTAAAGTCAAAATCTGTGCTTCAGTCAACATCTGCTTCAATTTCTCAAAACTTTCTTGACATTGATCGTCCTAGATGAATTGAACATTCTTATGCAATAACTTTTTCATTGGCAAGGCTATCTTTGAAAATCTATTTACAAATATTCGGTAATAACCAGCTAGTCCAAGAAAACTACGAATCTCTGACATATTCCTCGGTGCTTTCCACTGAACAATTGCCTCGATCTTTTTCAAATCAACTCTAATTCCATCTGCCGAGATAACATGACCTAAAAATAAAACCTCTGATAACCAAAACTCATACTTACTAAGCTTTCCGTATAACCGTTTCTCTCGTAAAACTTGCAAAACAATTCTGAGGTGCTACTTATGTTCGGATTTGAATTTCGAAGAGATCAAAATATCATCAATAAAAACTACCAAAAATTGGTCTAAATATGGCTGGAAAATATGATTCATGAGATCCATGAATGCTGTTAGAGCATTCGTTAACCCAAAAGGCATCACTAAGAATTCATAATGGCCATAACACATACGAAATTTTGTCTTCGATACATCACTATTTTTCATTTTCAACTAATAGTAACCCGATCTCAAATCGATCTTTGAAAAGACAGAAGCTTCTTTTATTTGATTGAATAAGTCATCAATACGGGGTAGAAGGTATCGATTCTTAATAAAAAAAACTCATTCAATTTTTAATAGTCAATACAAAGTCGCATCGAGCCGTCTTTCTTTTTTACGAAAAGCACTGGAACTCCTAATGCGATATACTAGGGCGTATAAAGCCACGATCCAATAAGTTTTGCAATCTTACTTTTAATTCCTTCAACTCCGTGGGTGCCATACGATAGGGGGACATTGACACCAGAGCTGTACCAGGAAACACTTCAATTGCAAACTTAATGTAACAGCCCATTTTTAGTCAAATCGAAACAGTGGTTTTGGGACCACAAAACCAAAGTCAAAATATTTATTTTATTATTATTTTAATGTGTACATCATGAAAATATGATTGTGTTAAATTTTCGTTGAGAAATTTTGTCATTTGAGTGTTTAATTTGATAAAAAGACTAAATCGCGTAAAATGTAAAACTTGTGTTCTATTAGATAAAGGTGTTTAAAAGCTATGTAATATTAAATTGGAAGTCCTTATGTGGCAATTAGACCATTAATAGTGGTAATGGACATTTTTAGACATCATTAGTGTAATTTGTTTAAGGTTATATTTGTAAATTATGAAATAAAACTAAAATCAAAATTTTGTCCATCTTCCTCACAATTGCTGAAATTTGAAGATATGAGAAACCATTTTAGTTTGAAGCATTTGGAATTTGCAAGCTAAATTGTAAGTTCATTTTTGTCCTGCTTTTAATGATTTCTATGTTTTGGAGATCGTTGCAACTAGGTCTAGCTAGCCCAAGGACTATTTGTCAAAACTGTTAAAGATTTTGAATGATGTCATTGGTGAATACATGTGTTTTTGATGTTTTATGTTAGATTATGAATGTTTGTTGTGAATTATACAAGTTTTATAAAGTGATTTTTAGTGAAAATGCAAATTAGGGATTAAATTGGGAAATGTGGAAACTTTGTGGTTAAAATATGAAATAAATGAAAAATTTGGGCTGTTAGGGACCTAATTGAAACTTGGCTAGCATGGGCTGTGATTGAATTTCTTGAAATTGTGTTTTTATGAAATAAGGACTAAATTGTAAAAGTGGTGAAATAATAGGGGCAAATGTGTAAAGTACTTTAAAGTGTGTTTTGGACTAAATTGAATAGATGGATTATTTAATAAGCTAAATTTGATATCATATAGATCAAGAAAAGTGAAACTCGAAGTTAGATCGGGGGGAAAAACAAAGTTATCGACTAATTGACTTATTTCACCGTTTTTACATCCGAGGTAAATTCATATGTAATAAGTATTGTTATAATTATGCTTTAAATGCTTTGATATTGCATAAATTGTGTATTTTAGCCTACAGTCGTGTTTGGAGATGACTCGGTTAATTATGGGCACTTAGTGTTCGAAATCGGGATAGCTTTGGATATATATTTGCACTTAGTGTGTGAGAACGAGATAGCTTCGGCTATATATATATATGCACTTAGTGTGCGAGATTGATACAATTTTGACTATTTATTTGGCACTAAGTGTGCGAATTTCCCGAATATCTAATAATGCCTTGAATGGTTCAACAGGTACATCATAGATGTGGATGAGTATAAGTTTTATACGGGATGGTACAAATATGTACGTGAATCGTATAAGCATTGAAATAAGGAGTTATTGAAAGTGATAACAAATCTTGTGAATGAAATTATGATAGGATGATGATTCCTTATATGAATTGTATATTATATTTTATTTGTTTAAATTGTGAACATTTAGTAAGTTGATTTTAAATGCTATACGAACTTACTAAGCTATAAAGCTTACTTTGTGTATTTCTCTATGTTTTATAGTGATTTCAAAGCTAGCTCAGATTCAGGGACTGTCAGAGATCACTTCACACTATCCAACTATCGCTTGGTACCTTTGAAATTAAGTTTTGGGCCATATGGCATGCCTAGGAACTTTGGTCTTTATGATATATGTTTTTTTTTGTGAATTGAGTCATTTGAATTGGCTTGTAAATGTTTATGTTTTAGGATTTTATATATAGCCATGTGAGTTGGCTTATATTGGTGATTTTGATTATATAAATAAATATACAAATGGCTTATGTTTTGAGTTTGGTAATTGAACTATGTTATATGATTAAGGTTGGTTTCATGATGCTTATTGATAATAGGTAATTTGAATGTCAAGTGGTTGAAAATTGGGAAGTTATGTGCTCGTGATTTGGTGCATGATGATACATGTTTGGAAAGGTTAAAATTAGTTGATTTAAGAATGTGAAGTTGGTATGATCTAAATGAGTAAAACATGAGATAATAAGCATGTTAGTTGTTGGTATTGAAATGGTATGTTTTAGCCTTGATTATGGTTGAATTGGATGTCTACTTATGCTATGAATGAGTACCATTTGAATTGTGTAGGTGTGTGCAAATTGGGGTGGCAAGATTGTAACACCCCAAATCCGGCCTAGACGTTACGACCGAATCTGACGTGCAGCATCAAATGCCTTAAAGACCTTGAGCCTTATGGTGATAAACCGGTCGTTGAAAAAGCCTGTATAACTTTTAATGCCCGAGTATACTTAGTGATTCATGTTATTTAAACGTGTTTAGTTTATCAAAACGTTTGTTATTATAGATTCTATTATCCGACTAAAACCCCAATTTTTATCTAGTTTGAAAACTTACGGATTTAAAGCGCAGGTTTATCTTAGAAAATGTTATTATTTTAAAAACCCGATGCACCTACTCTAGCAGTTTAAAGATATGAAATCAAAGCCCAATAAAAGTTAAAAATTCCCCAAATGACCTTATTATATAATAAACCCAAATGCAAAATATTTAAAAAATAGTTATGAAATAATCAAACAATCTTCAGTCATGTGGCCACCTCTGAGTCCCTCGCAGCTCCAAATTGTCTAAGGCTAGGGATTACCTGCACAGTTAAACAGAAGGATGAGTTTACGAAAACTCAGTGTGTAATCCCCTACCAGTCAATCAGTAATCAATACAAACAGTACGGTCTAGGCCTCAGCCCTATTCAGTAACAGTGCAGTCTGGGCCTAAGCCCTATATAGTGACAAAGCGGGCCATTGCCCATATCAGTAGTACAGCACAAATATGCAACTCATCCCAATCCAACCGTCTCACCTCCCGTACCAACCATCTCACCTCCCGTACCAACCATCTCACCATGTGGGGATTAAATCGACCCACCCAAAACGGTAAAACGTGGCAAAGCCACTAGTACAATACTTCCTCCAAATCAGAATCCCAACTCTAATGCAGAATGCCATGACATAATATTACGTGTATGCAAAGATTCACACTCAGATAGAATCATACATATAACATTCATCCATCCATCAACCTACCTCTAGGGCATAATAGTCATTTTCGTCCATGAGGGGTAAAATAGTAATTTTTACCCCTTAGGGGTATTTCGGTCATGTAAAAATTTTAGGGTCTCGGTACAAATAACAACCTTTTAAATGGTCCACAGTCGTTTCGAACGACTCAGCTAACCTGTATGGCCCAAACGGTGTAAAGGGCCCAAAGCCCATTACTTGGCCCAAGTGGGCCTACACGCATGTGTGGCCCAAACAATCCATTTCAATTCGCTACTATGTGGCCTCCATAGTCCATTACATTATTTGCCACTTACCCTAACCTTTATCCATGTGGGGCCTACGAGCCCATTGGGCTCGCTTGGCTCATCTCGGCCCAACAAGGCCTATAACGACCCCAGTCCACGAAAACGCACGTAATGGCCTTTACATCTAATGCACATGACATGTGGGACCAATTTTTCCCCACGAGCGATCGCACGCTCGCGAAGCCTCAACTGCCAGAGTTTCAGCTTTTCGGCTGTTCGGCTTTTGCCGATTAAAATAGCCTTCGTGTGAATACACACATGTGTTCATCGTTTGAGAGTGGTATAAGGTTGGCTGTACGATTACACACCTTTTTGGAGAGGGAAACAACAATCACCACGCGCCCAACCTAAATCCCAAAAAAACGATCCAAAGTCAGCTTTCAGTTAGTAGGATTAACCACTCTCTTAATATCTCTTAATTCCCATCATAATATATCGTTAACCTTGATAATACGAGTGGGGTTCAAATCACCCTTAACCCACGATCACTCACCTATAGGCAATAATCTGCATTAAAGTCCACTTGTTACACAACCTTAAACATAATCCACTTAACCATATAAACTTCTTACCGAAACAAAGACTAAAAGGGGAGAGTAGCAGTATTCGGCCTATCACAACAAAAACTACGATCGAGCACACGATGCCACGAACGTACCCTTTAACAGTAAGCGATAAAAAAGAAAGGGATTAGAGGAGAACTAATATAGCAAGAGGAAGAGGAGTGGCATAACTCAATTACCTTGATCAAGAAGAGGAAGGTTTGGCTAGGCAAAAGAGTATTCGGCTAGCACAGAGAAAAGCCCAAATGAGCCGAAAGTGAGAGGAAACAAGAGGGATTCGGCCAAGATTTCAAGAAGTAAAATGTAGTTAAAAGTAAAAGGGAGAATAGAGAAAGATTAGGAGATATTCGACCAAGCAACAAATGGGTGAGGGGAGAGGTGAAGTTCAGCCAAAGAAGAATGAAACCAAGAAAAAAGAAGAAAATAGATATTAAAGGAAAAGAGAATTCGGTCAAAGATTTAGAAGAAAATGGAGGAGCAAGTCATACTATTCGACACAAGGTGAAATCAAAAGAAAGAAATAAAGACAAGAAAATTCGGCTTAAATCCCGAAAGGTAGGAAAAGAAAATGGCACAAGAGAGAATTGTACCAAAATGTCAAGAAAGAGTAAACCTGAAACGAAGAGGAGGAATTCAGCACCTACCCTTACCCACCAATTGTCGAAAATACACTCTCAAAATCCCCTTGGCCAAAATTGCACTCACAAGCCCCTCCATTTGGCTACAACTTCTTTCAATTTCAAATTCCCAGAAAATCTCCAAGATTTTCTCCCGTTTTCCCTCAATAATCTTCTCCCAACAATTCATGACCAATTCAAACTTCCACACAGTAGAGTTCGAACCCTCTTCAAACTCTTGCTGACCTCAAGTAGCAAAATTAACATCCGTTGCCTTCCAAGGGATTCGAACCCCAGCCTTCACAGTTGCCAAATCACGCCACAAGCCACCAAGCCGCAAGACTCTTTGTGCTAGCATACATCCACATTTATTTAAATGGCCTAAGTCCAGTGTCCAAGTTCTTTAAAGAGAAAAAAAAATTAGCAAAAGCCAAAACTTGAACCCAGGACTTCCCTGACACCCCAAAACACACCCAAATCACTCAACCACCACACCAAGCATGCAATTTGTCTTAGACCAGACAAACTTACAGACCCTAAATTTTTGAGGTGTTACAACTCTACCCCCTTAAAGAAATTTTGACCTCGAAATTTACCTATTTAGAATAAGTGAGGGTACTAATGTCACATCGCCTCTTCTGGTTCCCATGTGGCCTCTTCTGCTCCGTGATTGTGCCACAACACTTTGACCAGTGGAACCGATTTCTTCTTCAAAACTTTAGCATCACGCTCTAATATCTGTATTGGTTTCTCCTCAATAGATAAATCCAGCCTAACTTCAATTTCCTCAACTTCCATGACGTGTGAGGGATCAGAACGGTACCGCCTAAGCATTGAAACATGGAACACGTCATGAATTCTATCCAGTTTTGGAGGCAACTCAAGTTGATACGCGATTGGTCCTACACGCTTAAGTATCCGGTAAGGCCCAATAAATCTAGGGCTAAGCTTGCCCTTCAGTCTAAACCTCAAAATTTTCTTCCACGATGGCACTTTAAGAAAGACATAATCCCCCATAGCATACTCAATCTTTTTACGCTTTAAGTCCGCATAAGACTTCTGCCTATCAGACGCTTCTTTTAACTGGTCTCAGATCAGTTTTACCTTGTCCTCTATATCAACAATTAGTTTCGGCCCCAGAATTCGTCGCTCACCCAGTTTAGTCCAACAAGTAGGAGTACGACACTTACGACCATATAACGCTTCGTACGGTGCCATTCGAATACTGGACCGGTAGCTGTTGTTTTACGCAAACTCCGCCAACGACAATAATCCTCCCAGCTGCCCCTGAAATCAATTCACAACCTCTTAACATGTCTTCCAATATCTGAATCATCCATCTGAAGGTGGAATGTAGTACTGAAATCCAGTCGTGTACCCAAAGCCTCGTGTAGCTTCTTCCAGAACCGAAATGTGAACCTAGGATCTCTGTCAGATATGATAGAAACTGGTGCACCATGCAGTCTTACAATCTAGGCCACATACAACTTAACTAGCTTCTCTAATGAGTAGTCAGTGCGAACCAGTATAAAATGAGAAAACTTAGTTAATCGGTCCACAACCACCCAAATCAAATCATTTTTAGTAGGCGTCAAGGGTAGCCCACTCACAAAATCCGTAGTTACCCTCTCCCACTTCCAGAGTGAAATTTTAACTTGCTGCAATAACCCAGAAGGTAGTTGATGCTCAGCCTTAACTTGCTGACACGTCAGGCACTTACTTACATAATCAGTAACTTCGCATTTCAACCCTGGCCACCAATAAAACTCATGAAGAGCTCGGTATAACTTGTTCCTGTAACACCCCAAACCCGGCCTAGACGTTACGACCGAATTCAGTGTGTTACATGGGGAATGTTACTAAAGAAGTTATGTTTTATCCAAAAATATTTCTTCTAGTTTGAAGAATGTTTTGTTTTAAGTTAAAGTGAACGAAAGATGTGCACCAGGTAGGAAGCCAGAAAAGAGGAGATGAGTCTGTTGGACTGCTTAAGTACCAAGCTCTTCACGGATCCAATCCTAGACATGCACACATCCATTGCCACACTTTATGCCTGTTACTAGTCCATGAATATTTAATTAAGTTAAGTCTATTTAAAATATTCATTTCCTTTGAAAATGTTTACATTGCGGAAGCTTTGCTCGGTTATCATGATATTTTGAAAATAGGAAACTTTTATAAAACGCGGCCTAAAGCTAACCAATTTAATAACCCAAAATAAATAAAATAATAAAAAGTGCAGCCTTATTACAACTTAAACCAGAAACAAAATAATCAAAATAATAATTATGAAACTTAAAAAAACAGAAATTAATCCTCGTGGCCACTCTGAATCCCGCCCAGCTCAAAGTCCACCAACTAGGGCTCCCCTGCAAGGATGGAAGGGAAAGGGGTGAGTTTGGAAAACTCAGTGTGTAAGGAAAACCCATCCAAAGCCCAAGTTATCTCAAGCCCATTGGGCCTAAGCCCATTCAGATAACAGTGGGTATTGGGCCGAAGCCCTTTGAAGAATACAATAAACTGGACCTTAGCCCCATTTTCAGATAACAGTATGGCCCAGAGGCCCATTCCAGAACAGATCAGACATATTCGTGTATGCAAGCCCAACCCAGCCTATAACCAACCGCTACACTCCACCCGTACCAGCCCTACATTCCATGTGGGGAATAACTCAACCCACCTAGCCCTACACTCCACAGTTGCAGCATTGCTGCTCAGTTATCAGTAAGTTGAGGCAAAGCCTCCAGTACGTGGACAAGCCACTTTCAGTACTTCCTCCATCAATATCCCAGTCCCATGCATCAGATAATAATAATAACATGGCATGCAGTAAATAATAATAGTCAAACATGCATTCAGGTCAACCTTAACCCTAGGGGTATATCAGTAATTTTACTCCTAGGGGTAAATCTGTAAAGTGTCCACCTATAAAGGTATTTCAGTAATTTTATCAGTTTTAAAGGGTTTTCATGCATATTCTCACCTTTCACGTACTAACAGAAACATTTACCAAGGGTTCTACCGAATTGGGCCCGTTGGCCCATTATCCCAATTTTGGCCCATAAAGCCCAAAAATATCGAAGGCACAGAAATCATGCACTTTGCAGTCTAAACATTGTAGTTTACCAAAAACATTAATCGATTTACCTTACGAGCATTCGCACACTCGTAAGTCTACAAAATACCGGTTTTTCGGCATTTCAGCTTTTTGGCTTTTGCTGATCTAAACTATGAAAGGGTGTGTAATTGGATTACTAACACGAACTGCCTACAATTGGATTACTAACACGTTAATCTAACTATCAAAAATGAACTACGTATTAACCCCCTTACCATAATCGGCCAAAAGCACCTTAGGCACTAGCAATCCTACATTTGCCGAAATTAGCGACTAGGTTTAGATCCAGTCGTTCAACTTGTCCAAGCCTTCGATCAACAGCCTCTAGATCACACTATTATCAAAATAAAACAATTATAACATCCCTTAGAGCTACAAGCCCAAATCGACAGCCTCCCTAACCTTTAGGGACTTCGGCTTTTTCTAACTTAAAAGAAATAAGACTAGATCTGAAGTAATGAGCACTTACCACTTATTCCTCTTTGATTTCTATGCAGATCTGATGTAGATCTATCCTTTAAATGATGGCAGAACCCGAATCCAGGAGATCTGAAGTTTCGGCTATAAGCCCCTAAGTCTTATGGTATTTCGACTTTTTAAGTGGTGAAGAAGATGACGATTCGAGGCTATAACCTTGGAATAATGTTGTCGACCGGTACCAAGGGTTTAGAGAAGATGAATGTTGATCAAGACAAACAAAAATACCGAAGGATTTTGGCTTTGGAGAAATCGGCACAAGTAGTGAGTTTTAAGATTCAGCTTTTTTGGCAATCGGCTATGGAGGTTTTGTGGAGGATGGGATCGACAGAGAAGGTGAGTAGGGTGATCAGAAGGTTTCGGCTAACAGAAGAAGCATAAGGGAATAAAGAAAATGGGGAAAAAGAGAGGGAGAGAATTCGGCATCAAGAAGAGGAACTTGCGTTTTCGGCTTTTGTGAGAACTCAGAATGAATGAATGAAAACTTTCAAGTGGCTAACCCTAATCCTCCAAGACAGAAAAAGAAAAGAAACCTAACCCTAATATCAACTAAAGAAATCGGCCCAACTTCCCTAAGCCCTTGCCGAAATTCTCTTAAGTGATCATGTGCCCAGTACATGTCCAAAATTAAAAAGTAACTACATGCCTACCTTGCGACTCGAACCTTGGACTTTCAATTCCTTCCCATGCGCCATTTTTTTAGGAATCTAGTGGCGCCACCTTGCCACTTTACAAAAGCCTTATTTGTGTCATGACTTATGAAGTTCTTCTTAAAGCCCACTTAACCCAGTCTCCTATTCGCTTAAAATCCAACCTTGATATTTTACCATGTTTAACCTAGGCTTGGGCCTTCTAAAGTCCTACTAACACATTTAAACACAATTCCAATATTCAGAACACCAAAATTCCAAAATTTACCAAAAATCACAGAAACCCGAAAAAATCTTAAAATTCAGGGCGTTACAGTTCCCCCTAGGATGCATAGCATATGGACTACCATGCGCCTCTCGTAGAATAGACTGCCTCAGATCAGAATCCTTCGGTATAAACACACTTCCATGAAAACATAATACTCCTTCCCCATTCAGTCCAAAATCTGAAGTCTCACCATTTTCCACTTGTTGAAAACGAGGAATTAGCGACTCATCCAGTAACTGTTTCTCCTTAATTCGACCAGTCCAAGTAGGTCTCTCTTGCAGTTCAGCTAACAAGCTACCATCATTGAACAGGCTGAAACGAGCAAACATTTCTCTTAAATCCGACACAACTCTATGATTCAGTGCGTCAGCCACCACATTAGCTTTACCGGGGTGGTATTCAATTGAACAATCATAATCCTTAAACAACTCAATCCACCTTCTTTGCCTAAAGTTCAACTCATTCTGAGTAAAGAGGTACTTGAGGCTTTTATGGTCCGTATAAATAATCGTCCTTTCACCATATAGGTAATGCCTCCAAATATTTAGTGCAAAAACCACCACAGCTAACTCCAAATCATGAGTAGGATAATTCACCTCGTGAGGTTTAAGCTAATGGGACACATAAGCAACCACATTTCCTTCTTACATCAACACACAACCCAATCCAACGTGTGACGCATCACTATAAATAGTAAATTCCTTCCCAGGCTTTGGTTGTATCAAAACAGGGGCCTCTGTTAGAACTTTCTCCAGTTTCTCAAAACTCTCTTGCTGCTTAATAGTCCACACAAACGACACCCCTTTACGCAGTAATTTAGTCAAAGGTGCAGCAATCAGTAAAAACCTTTCCACAAAATGTCTTTAATACCCAGCCAAACCTAGAAAACTTTGAATCTCAGATACAGTCTTTGGGGGTTTCCAATCTAATACGGCTTCAATTTTTCGAGGATCAACCCTAATCCCCTCGACAGACACCACGTGACCCAAAAATGTCACCTCCTGCAGCCAGAACTCACACTTGCTGAATTTTGCATACAACTGCTTCTCCCTCAAAATTTGTAGAACAACTCAAAGATGTACATCATGATCCTTATTGGTTCTCGAATACACCAAAATATCATCTATGAACACCACCACAAACTGATCCAGATAAGGTTGAAATACTCGATTCATCATGTCCATGAAAGTAATTGGTGCATTCGTTAACCCAGATAACATTACTAGTAACTCGTAGTGACCATAACGAGTCCTAAACGCTGTCTTATACACATCAACTTCTTTAACCTTTAGCTGATGGTACCGAGATCTAAGATCTATTTTGGAGAGTACTGCAGCTCCCTGAAACTGATCAAACAAATCATCTATCCTTGGTAAAGGGTACTTGTTCTTGATGGTCAGTTTATTCAGTTCACGGTAATCAATGCACATGCGCATGGATCCATCCTTCTTCTTCACAAATAATACTGGCGCTCCCCACGGGGACACACTCGGTCGAATGAATCCTCGATCTAACAGCTCTTGAATTTGATCCTTTAACTCCAGCAGCTTCTTCGGTGCTATCCTATATGGTGCGATGGACACTAGAGCCGTTCGGGGTAGGAGTTCAATACCAAATTCAACCTCACGGTCTGGAGGCAATCTAGGAAGCTCTTCAGGAAAAACATCCAAAAACTCCTTAACAGTTCTGACATCCTCAATAGAAGAACTTTTATTCTCAGAATTATTAATGTATGCCAGGAATGCCTCACAACCCTTGCGAACCAGTTTTTCGACCTTTAACGCCGAAATCACATTAGAAAAATAATCTCTTCGCTCCTCTATCACAACCACCTCCTCTTCCTCTGAAGTCTTCAACACCAACCGCTTAGCAGCACAATCCAAATTCACACGATGTTTCTCTAGCCAATCCATGCCCAAAATAATATCAAATTCCCCAAACGGCAGTTCCATCAAATCCGCCAGAAAGACCACCCCTCAAACCTCTAAGGGCACATCCTGAATAACTTATTCACCCTAACTGATTGTCCCAGTGGACTCAACACCGTCATTTCACTAACAATATTTTCAAACTAAATACCCAGCGTCTCAGACACAGTGCATGCAACATATGAGTGTGTAAATCCAATATCAATTAAGGCAATGTATGGTAAATTATAAATCAAGAACATACCGGTTATGACGTCAGGGGCGTCACCATACTCTCGGCAACGAGCAGCATAAACCAAGGCTGGTTGTCTTGCCTCAGTGTTAGCCATGCCTCTGCCTGGTGCTCCACAACCTCGTCTGAACCCATTTCCACCCCTGGCCTGATCACGGCCTCTCGGTGGCTGTTGACCACCTCTCACAGGTTGAACATTACCCTGTCCTATAGCTTGCATCCGAGTAAGCCCTTAAGTATAGTTCTTAACCTGATGATCCTTCGATCCACATCTAAAGCATGCCCCCGTTCGTTTCCAGCACTCACCTTAGTGAGCTCTCCCACAATCAGTGCAAGGCTACGGTCTTGCAGTAAATGCAGGAACTCCAGCTCGGACTGGCCCATCAAACTTGGCCTCTTACTTCTACCCCTATCTTTCTCACGGTTCTGGCGCTCAGAGCGCTTCACCTCCTCAGTAATTTTTGCTTTTTCAACTAGGGCAGTGAAATCTCGCTCCCTCTGTGGAGCTATCAGTACCCACAACTCATCTTGGAGCTCATCCTCGAACCGCACACAGTGTTCATACTCAGTTGCAACTATCCTACGAGCATACCGACTTAGCCGTAAAAACTCTGCCTCGTATCCTGCCATAGTCTTATTTCTTTGAGTCAAGCTCAGAAATTCCTTCCTTCGGGCGTCCACATAACTTACGCCCACTTACTTCCTTGAAAAGGCTGTTTTGAAGAAATCCCATGTAAGACGGTCAGCCTGCGTACCTTCCCTCACAGTGAGCCACCATTGGTAAGCCTCATCTCGCAGTAAAGACACTGCCCCTTTTAACTTCTGTTCTCCAGTACAGTCAATGTCATCCATTATCTGCTCCGTAGCCTCTAACCAATATTTCGCCACATTCGGGGCTACACCAGAAACACCCCTAAATATTTTCGCCCCATTAGATCGGAGTCGCTCAGATATTGACCCCCAGCCCACTGATCCCGTACTCGCTCTAGCAACCCTTTCAAGAACCCGCAACATTGCCTGAGACAAAGCATCATCCCCAATTGCTCGATCATGAGACCCTGTCTCAGTTATCGGTGAAGCTGGTGTCTCTCTAGTAGGTATGTGACCCGATGCTGAAGACCCAACTCTAGCACTTCCTCGGCCTCTACCACGTCCTCGTGTACCCCTTCCACGAGTACCTCTAGTGCTTATATCGAAATACGCTTTATCTTAATTTAGAAGTTTTATGCTATCAGTTTTTAGTTCCAGTAATCATTAACAGATATTTTATGATAAACAATAATTAGAGTTTTGTTTCCACAGATCGAGATCTCACTACCATTGTCAGTCTTCTACGATCTCAATTTATCCTAACTAGAAAGTTCTAATATAGACTACTATCTATAACAGTTTCTCAGCATAACATTACAGTTTATAACAGTAAATATTGGCAGAGAACTTACAGATTTTAGAAAAACAAGTCAAATTCCATTGAAATTTTTTTTCCAAAACTAAATTTTAGAAAAACCTTTTCAAAATCCTCAATTTTGAAAGAAATAAAAACCACCCATTCCACAGTCGAGTTTTACAACTTGGCTCTGATACCATTAAATGTAACACTCCAAACCCGGCCTAGACGTTATAACCAAATTTGACGTGCCACATCAAATGCCTTAAAGACCTTGAGACTTATGGTGATAAATCGGTCGTTGAAAAAGCCTGTATAACTTTTAATGCCCGAGTATACTTAGAGTGTCATGTTATTTAAACGTGTTTAGTTTATCAAAACATTTGTTATTACTGATTCTATTATCCGACTAAAACCCTAATTTTTATCTAGTTTGAAAACTTACGAATTTAAAGCGCAGGTTTATCTTAGAAAACGTTATTATTTTGAAAACCCGATACTCCTACTTTAGCAGTTTAAAGATATGAAATCAAAGCCCAATAAAATTTAAAAATTCCCCAAATGGCCTTATTACATAAGAAACCCAAATGCAAAATATTTAAAAAATAGTTATGTAATAATCAAACAATCTACGGTCATGTGGCCACCTCTGAGTCCTTCGCGGCTTCAAATCGTCTAAGGCTGGGGATTACCTGCACAGTTAAACAGAAGGGTGAGTTTACGAAAACTCAGTGTGTAATCCCCTACCAATCAATTAGTAATCAATACATACAATACGGTCTGGGCTTGAGCCCTATTCAATAACAATACAGTCCGAGCCTAAGCCCTATATAGTGACAAAGCGAGCATTGCCCATATCTGTAGTACAGCACAAATACGCAACCCATCCCAATCCAACCGTCTCACCTCCCGTACCAACCATCTCACCATGTGGGGATTAAATTGACCCACCCAGCCAGTACACTAGTATCGCAGCGAGGCTGCTAAAAGTAACGTAGCAGAGCTGCTAATAATAATAAACATGGTGTAGCCACTAATGTTAGAATACATGGCAAAGCCACTAGAACGGTTAAAAGTGGCAAAGCCACTAGTACAGTACTTCCTCCGAATCAAAATCCCAACCCCAATGCAAAATGTCATGACATAATATTATGTGTATGCAAAGCTTCACACCCAGATACAATCATACATATAACATTCATCCATCCATCAACCTACCTCTAGGGCATAATAGTCATTTCCGTGCATGAGAGGTAAAATAGTAATTTTTACCCATCAGGGGTATTTCGGTCATATACAAATTTTAAGGTCTCGATAAAAATAACGACCCTTTAAATGGTCCACAATCGTCTCGACCGACTCAGCTAACCTATATGGCCCAAATGGTGTAAAGGGCCCAAAGCCCATTCTCAGCCCAAGTGGGCCCACACGCACGTGTGGCCCAAACAGTCCATTTCTAGTTGCGACTATGTGGCCTTCATAGTCATTTACATTATTTGTCACTTACCGTAACCTTTATCTACGTAGGGCCTACGAGCCCATTGGGCCCGTTCGGCCCATCTCGGTCCAACAAGGCCCATAATGACCCCAATCCACGAAAACACACGTAGTGGCCTTTACATTCTAACGCCCATGACATGTGGGCTCGATTTTTCCACACGAACAATTGCACGCTCGCGAGGCCTCAACTATCAGAATTTTGGCTTTTCGGCTCTTCAGCTTTTGCCGATTAAAATAGCCTTGGTGTGAATACACACATGTGTTCATTGTTTGACAGTGGTATAAGGTTGGATATACGATTACACACCTTTGTGGAGAGGGAAACGACAATCACCACACGCTCAACCTAAATCCCAAAACAACGATCCAAAGTCAGCTTTCAATTAGTAGGATTAACCACTCTTCTAATAACTCTTAATTCCCATCATAATATACCGCTTACCTTGATAATACGAGTAGGGTTCAAATCACCCTTATCCCACTATCACTCACCTATAGGCAACAATCTGCATTAAAGCCCACTTGTTACACAACCTTAAACATAATCCACTTAACCATATAAACTTCTTACCGAAACAAAGACTAAGAAGGAAAAGTAGTAGTATTCGACCTATCATAACAAAAACTATGATCGAGCACACGATGCCATGAACGCATCCTTTAACAGTAAGCGATAAAAAGAAAGGGATTTGAGGAAAACTAATATAGCAAAAGGAAGAGAAGTGGCATAACTCAATTACCTTGATCAAGCAGAGGAAGGTTCGGCTAGGCAAAAGAGTATTCAGCTAGCATAGAGAAAAACCCAAATGAGCCAAAAGGGAAAGGAGACAAGAGGGATTCGACCAAGATTTCAAGAAGGAAAATGCAGTTAAGAGTAAGAGGGAGAATAGAGAAAGATTAGGATATATTCGACCAAGCAACAAATGGGTGAGGGGAGAGGTGAAGTTCGGCCAAAAAAGATTGTAACCAAGAGAAAAGAAGAAAATAGATATTAAAGGAAAAGAGAATTCGGACAAAGATTTAGAAGAAAAGGGAGGAGCAAGTCATACCATTCAGCACAAGGTGAAATCAAAATAGAGAAATAAAGACAAGAAAATTCGGTTTAAATCCCGAAAGGCACGAAAAGAAAATGGCACAAGAGAAAATTGTACCAAAATGTCAAAAAAGAGTAAACTCGAAATGAAGAGGAGGGATTCGACACCTACACTTACCCACCAATTGCCGAAAATGCATTCTCAAAATCCCCTTGGCCGAAATTGCACTCACGAGCACCCCTATTCGGCTACAACTCCTTTCAATTTCAAATTCCCAGAAAATCTCCAAGATTTTCTCCCCTTATCCCTCCATAATCTTCTCCCAACAATTCATGACCAGTTCAAACTTCCATATAGTAGAGTTCGAACCCTCTTCAAACTCTTGCCGACCCAAGTAGCAAAATTAACATCCGTTGCCTTCCAAGGGATTCGAACCCCAGCCTTTACAGTTGCCAAATCACGCCACAAGCCACCAAGCCACAAGACTCTTTGTGCTAGCATACATCCACATTTATTTAAATGGCCTAGGTGCCAGCGTTCAGGTTCTTTAAAGAGAAAATAAAAAATTTAGCAAAAGCCAAAACTTGAACCCAGGACTTCCCTGACACCCCCAAACACACCCAAATCACTCAACCACCACACCAAGCATGCAATTTGTCTTAGACCAAACAAACTTACAGACCCTAAATTTTTGGGGCGTTACAAAGATGGCTAGGTAAATAGCCTATTCTAGTCCACAGGGGCGTGTGTCTCAGCCGTTTGTGACACATGGTTAGGTTACACGGTCGCGTGTGTAACATCCCTTACCCATATTCAACGCCGAAACAGGGTAAGAGACATTACTGGACTTACAACGCAAGTATTCACACAAATTCGAGTCATAAATTTGCATCCAAATTAAAACCATTTGCATTCAACCATAAAGTCCCTATTACGAGCCTACGAGGCCAAAAACATACTTTATAAGTGGTCCGGGACTAAACCGAGAACTTTAGAAATTTTTACAAAACTTAGAAATTTTTTGCTATAAACAGGGGTCACACGCCCATGTGGGCAGGCCGTGTGGTCATACACGCATGTGTCCCTAACCCGTGTAACTCTCTGTTTTGCAATGCATAAACAAATTAATGTCACGTGGCTAAGTCACATGCCCGTGTGGTAGACCATGTGGATAATGAAATTTTCACAAAATAGGTGCAGACTTCATACGCCCAGGACACACGCCCGTGCCTAGGGCCGTGTCATTCACACGGTTGAGACACACGCCCGTGTATCTGCTTGTGTGCTCAATTTTGAGCATTCTATTTCTAAAAATTTAGGTACAGGAGACACACAACCAAAACACATGCCCATAGGGTAGACCGTTTGTCACACACGGCCTAGACACACGCCCGTGTGTATACCTGTGTGACAAAATAAAGGCTATTTAGCAAGCCATTTTCCACCCTCATTTATACCTACACTTACACCAACTCAATAGCACAATTAATGGCATACTTAGGCAACCAAAACATCCACAATTATGACCAACACATGCCAATACAATAACAACATCCATCATACTCACAACATTTATTATGCCCTAACTCAATCAAGCAAATTTCACATTCATTAAGCCTCAATTTATTACCATCAAGACACCTAATTGTGCACAATCTTATCATCTCATCAATATATCACATTTCCAAACATTTCATATTCATGCTATGAATCACATTCCATCATTCACCAAACATACCATGGCCATATCGCCAAAGATATTGGCGTATATATGAATATACTTACGTTTACAACCATATTAGCCAAAATAAGCCAATTAACATGCCAAGGTACCAAATCAACCAATAGCTATTACAAGCCAATACATTTGGCCAATCATAATAACACATTTAACAAAATGACCAAATCCCTATACATGCCATACTTTCAAAATACTAAGATCATCAATACCCAAAATGAAATTTTGATAGTGTGATTTGAATCTTCAATGACCTCCAATCTGAGCTAGTTTGGTGACAATATAAAAAAATGGAAAATAAACAGAGTAAGTTATATAGCTTAGCACGCTCGTATGTAAGAAATAAGCAACCTTACCATGCATATAACATTTAAATATTATAACATAATTAAATGTAAATTTACCATAGTCTCATGATCATAATTCATTCCATCACCAAACTTACCTCATTTTCATCATTTTAAGCATTTAATAAACATGAGCTTTACGTACATACCTGAACCATCTCAAAATGAAACACATATTATTATCTTTGACATACCCGTGAACCACTCAGAATAAAAAAGTCGAATACTCAGGAAATTTTCACACTAAGTGCTACATATGTAGCCAAAACTACCCAAGTCTCTTATCACATAGTTGCTCACTCTTGAGCTATCAACGGACCTGCTCACACAAGCTGTCAGTCAAGGCGTAGCTACGCGATGTTGCTCACACAAGCTATCAAGTATCCACAACATATGCCGGTATACTCAGCCACCGGTAGGACGTACAAGACCAGCAACCAGATCACATAATCACATAACACGTAATGACCCTAGTGACATGTCACTTGTATCCTACCCTATTCCTAAGGTTCAAACAGGATTTCTTGCTTGTCGATTCGTTGTCAACCTCGTTCATAGAGATAAACTCATTCACATCATCAAACATACAATTCATGCAATATTAAAGCATTAAAGTACAATTATTCTAAAGCTTATTTTTAACATACGAACTGACCTCGGTACAAAATGGCTAATAGTTCGATTTAGTCCACAACTTTGTTCTTTCCCCGGTCTAGGTTAAAACCTCATCTTTCTTGAGCTATAATACCACATTTAACTCATTCAATCATCACATTATTCAATTTAATCCCAAAAACACCTTATGGCAAAAATTACATTTTTGCCCTAACTTTTCAACTTTTTACATTTTAGTTCCTAGGCTCGTAAAATGATTTTCATTCGATTTCTTCATTACCCTAGCCTAGCCAAATATTATTAGTACTCAAATCAACCTACATTTTTCATTTATTCATATTTTTACACACATTTTACAACTTTTACAAATAGGTCCCTATTTGATATTTTCATTAAAAATCACTTGGTAAATGTTGTTTATCTAACACCAAACACGCATTTTCTACCATTAAACATCAAAATGCACAAATATTTAACATAGGTAAAATTTTATACTTTGATTTTCTTTCAAATTAGTCCTTAGAATAGCTACATCAAGTTACAACATTCACAAAAACGTAAAAATCATTAAAAACGGGACAAAGACAGACTTACAATCGAGCTCGAAAGTTTTCCAAACCCTAGCTATGTCTCCCTTAGTGATTTTCGACCATGGGGGACTAAATTATGGAAGATGACATCTTTTTATTTGATATTTTTTTCTTTATTTACCAAATGACCGAAATGCCCTTCATTTAAAACTTTGTAATTTTGTCTAACCTCGTACATTTTTGTCCAAATTAAAGTATAATGGTCTAATTACCATTTAAGGACCTCTAATTTAAAATTTCACAGCAATTAGACGCCTCTAGTTTCTAAAACACACATTTTGCACCTATTGCAATTTAGTCCTATTAGTCAAATTAGACACTCTATCGATAAAATTTCTTAACGAAACTTTCACACAATCATTAAATCATACTGTAGACCTTAAAGAAATAATAAAAATAAATTTTTGTACTTCGAATTGTGGTCCTAAAACCACTGTTTCGATTTGACCTTAAAACAGGCTGTTACAGCCTGTCCCTTGGTGATGACTTAAAAACCAAGTCAGTATGTTCCACACAGCCTCACACACAAGGGTGTGATATGGTCATGTAGCATAAGTCAGTATACCCTACAGGATTATCACGGCCTAGTACACGGCCTGGCACACGGGTATGTATGGCCATTTTTAGGGCACACGGGCTAGCCACACGGTCGTGTGTGTTGGTTGTGTGACCCAAGTCAAAGAGTTACACGGGGTTGGACACAGACTGGGATACGGCCATGTGCTCCCATTTCGAATGTTCACACGGCCTATGACACGGGCGTGTCTGTTGGCCGTGTGAGACATATGGGCAGACCATATGGACGTGTGTCCCCTGTTTTATGCAAAAAATTTCTAAGTGTTGAAAAATTTCATGAGTTATCAGTCTAGTCTCGAACCACTTCCAATGCATGCTTTGGGCCTCGTAGGCTCGTATTAGGGACAAAGTTATTGGTTGTGAATGAAATGTATATGAACTGACAAATTGAATGTGAAATGCAAGTTTAAATGTGATGTCAGTTTGGTAATGCTCTGTTACCATATTTTGGCTTGAATACGGGTGAGGGGTGTTGCACTTAACCTCCCGATTTGGTGGTAATCTTGGTAATTCCTCGGGAAACACATCAGGAAATTCACAAACAGTTTGAATTTTACTGCAGTGGCTATCATTAGAATTCGAGTTGATAACACAAACTAGATCACAACCTTGATTAAGAAGTTTAGCAGCTCGAATTGCTGAAATGATACAAGTTGAACCACTCGTTCGAACACCATTCACCTTAATCATATCATCGCCTTTACTCTGAACAACAAACTTCTTTTTACAACAATCCAAAATCACTCTGCTCTCCTAAGGCAATCCATACCCAAATCATATCAAAATCGCCAAACGGCATTATCAACAAATCAACAGGGAAGATTATATTTTTTATCACTAACGGACATCTCCTGCACATCTGATCAACTAACACAGATTGTCTTAATAGACTAGACACCACTATTGATACTCTAGATGTCTCAGAGTTTAAACTTTTTGACTTAACCAATTCAGTATTAACATACGAATATGAAGATCCCGGATCTATCAAAGCATAAAAGGTTCTGAATGTAATAAAAAGATACTTGTCACAACATCATTATCATCGCCATCCTCAAGAGTCCGCACAAGATAAGCTCGATCTGGCATTCTAACCTCCGACTGACGAGTAATAACATCATTTCCCTTTCTAGCACCCCTTCACAAAAATGAATCACTTCGACTCGACCCGCGACCCCTAGGATCAGGCATAGATCTCTGACAAGTAATGAGTGTAACTTTCTCATTCTTCGGACACTCTCTAGCAAAATGTTTCATAGATCCACAACGAAAACAGCCTCGAGTTAACTTCCAACATTCACCACGATGCTTTTTCTTACAGTGCTCACAATTTGGAATATCAATATTCCTGGATGGACTCGTTCACTACCCGTAGACACAGTCGGTTGTCTATCACAATTTCTATCAGCTGTGTCTGACCTAAAATTTGATCTCCAGCTACCATGAAATTCTTTTGATCTCTTCAGTTGTGGATTTGAACTTGCAGCTCCAGGACACTTTCCAACAATACGAGTATTTTTAGTTTTTTATCAAAACCTAGAACTTGTTCTACCGTTCTTGCCCATTCAACTAGGTCCATAAACTTAGCAATTTTGTACGATACTAACTGTACTCATAACTCATCGTGTAAACTACACAGAAATCGCTTGCAACTATCAATTTTAGTCAGCACAAACTCAACAGCGTACCAATTAAGTCACGAAAACTCTTATTCATAATCAACCACAGATATTCCACCTTGTTTCAACATCAAAAACTCTTGTCTTCTATCTTCGATATACAATACGGCAACGTATTTCTTTTGGAATTCCTTTTGAAAGAATTCCCAATTAGCCTGACCTACAGATACATGACATGTCACTGACTGCCACCAGGTATGTACTTCTCCTTGCAGTAGAGAAACAACACATATTACGCTTTCACGCGGGTTGTATTCAAGTTGTTGCAAGATGCGTTTAGTGGATTCAATCCAAACATCAGCTGTGCAAGGATCAACTCCTTTCAATCTTAAGAATTCAGTTGCACCATATTTACGTAACTCTTTAATCGGAGGTTGAGGAGAAGTAGGTGCAGATGCCGTAACGAATGTAGTTCCCGCCACACACTGAAGAGCATCAGCAATAGCTCTATGTAACTATGAATCATCTCTTTCCTCAATATTACCTCGCTCAACGTTAGCTTGTTGAGTACTAACTGGATTAACACTTCGTGTTACCAATTTGGTTCCACTTAACTCATTGGACACATCATCTCCAGTATACATCTCTTGATCAACATCGTCATTATAATCATCTGACATTTTCAACTATAAAACAAAAGCAAATATATCAGCATCCAAATTTTGACTCAATTTGACTCAATTATGGTATGTACCTCTAGACTCAATTCTGAGCTTGATTTAGTCCAAGAATTGGCTAAACTTGTAAAACATTGATACCACTAAATGTAACATCCCTAACTCGTATCTATCGTTAAAATAGGGTTTTAGGATATTACCGAGTAATCGTAATCTAATCATTCATTTCAAACATTTCAAAGGTAATAAAATAATTTAACATTAACATGCATAGAGTCCCTTAATAAGCCTTTGAGAGTTTGAAAACACTTTAGAAACAGTTTTAGACTAAATCGAAAACATTTGAAAATTTTTGGAAAAAGTTTTAGCCCATGTCTAGACGTATGGGCATTCGAAGTAGGGAAACATGGTCGTGTCTTAGCCCGTGCCTATACCCGTGTAACTCTCTAACTTGGGTTACACGGCCAAGCCACATGTCCGTGTGCCAGGCTGTGTACCCTTTGAAATGGCCTCGCACGCCTGTGTGGTAGTCGTATGTCTCACACGGCTAAGTCACACACCCGTGTGTCTGGCCGTGTGGACCTAAAATGTGCCTTAAACAAAAAATTTACCATTCCCTACAAGCTTGAACATTAAAAAATTCAAAAAAATCGTTTGACCTGTTCAAAACATGATCAAACACATTCAAAACATGCTAAACCAATCATCCTAGGTGCCTAACCAATGTACCCTTATTGGTACCACATTTATATCATCAAAACATATCATCAATTCATTATTCAACTTAAAATTCTAAACATGCCAAAATCCATCAATTTGGCCTAACTCATATCTACCTAAAACATTAACTTGAATTCCCATGTACATACTAAGCTTTAGTTCAATTTACCATACCATACTATGGCTTCAAACACAAACACATATTTATATATATATATACCAAACGAACATTACACTTATAACCTAATTTACAATCCATCCACAACATAACTATCATTTAGACATCCTAGGTACATGCCGACACAAAAGATAAACATCACTACATTTGAGTTCAAGATCACTATTGGTTGTTGAATCGACGATCAAAAGTGAAGTACCTAGTCTGTGCACGGAAAAACAAAATCATACGCTGATTAAAACTTAGTGGTATTTCTATAATCCGAATATTTAAAGACAAGATAATATAATATGCACAATTGAACTTTAAGCACATATCAATGTACAGTATCATGACTATCATATGCTATCATATTTCATTTTTAAAATAAATGTCCTAATTCACACAATTTTTATATAAATAGTTATTCACATATCAAACCACATTTATTTGTACAATGGCATTAGCCATTCAATACTCAACTCAAGAATACATCATTTCATACCAGACTCAATTCTCATCACTTACTATATAATAGCTTTTCATAATTTGATCCACATATCATTTAAACAATAACATTATCCATTCCATATCCAATTCATGAGTACATAACTCATGTATCTCATTTTCATGTTTCATATCACTATCTCATTTTAAATTCACATACAATATCATCCAATATCAATCATAGTACCATTTTTGTAACTGCCCATTTTCAATGAATCGGAATAGTGGTTTACAGTATCATCCACATACTATCTCATTCTAAAGTCAAAAAATTTATTTTATTATTATTTTATGGTCTACAGTATGATAGAAATACCGTATAAATTTAATTTGATAAAAGGGACTAAATTCTGTAAAGTGCAAAAGTTGAATTCTAATAGCTAAAGGTATTAAATAGCATAGAATTTTAAATTGGAGGTCCTTATATAGTAATTATCCATTAAAGTTGTTAGCGGATAAGCATGAGTAGTCATCATTGGAAATTGAATGAATTATTAAGGTTAATTTTTTAAATTAGTGATTAAAGTTACAATAAATAAAATAAAATAAACTATTATCATCATCTTCCACCAAAATTTTAAAAAAATAACTAGCCATGGAAGCTTGAAATTTAGGCAAGCTTATTTTGCTCAATTAGGTATGTACTTTTGTTCCATTTTTGATGATTTCTATGTTTCTGGGATCGTTGTAACTTAATCTAGCTAGGCCGGGGATTAATTTGCATAATTGTTAAAGTATTAGGGTTTTGCTTTTGATGAACATACTTGAGATTTGAAGTTTGATGATAGAAAATGAATGGTTGTTGTTAGATAAACAACTTTTGCAAAGAGAATTTTGAAGAAATCATCAATTAGTAGCTAAATTGAAAAAGGTGATAAATTTATAGTAAAATTTGTGAATTTTGTCAAATATATGGGTTGCTATTAATATGTATAAAAATTGGATAGGTTCGAGTAAGGATTAAATTGCATGAAATTCATTTTTTAGCCTAGGGACTAAATTATAAAGGAATTAAAAGTATAAGGTAAAATGGTAATTTTGCCAAAATTCCATGTTGGATTAAATTTAATGAGAATTATATTGAAATGAGTTAAATTCATTGGTATAGATCCTGTCAGACCTTGTACAAAGTGAGATCAAGACAAAGAGAAAATATCATATTAGTTGTCTTCGTATCTATTTACACTTATCAAGGTAATTTCGTGTAATTAAATTGTAAATTTATATGTTTTAAATTGAATTATATGCATGTGATTTGTATAACTGCCATGTATAAATACCGATCACATATCCGACAATTACCGAGTCCCATTTGAACCTTAGGAATTCGTAGGATACAAATGACATGTCATTACGGTTACTGATTTGGTTGAGGTCCTGCATGTGTTGCAGACACACTACAGCTCATATGAGCTTACCGATTCTTAGCTCGTGTTAGCTTATCGATTCTCAGCTCATGTGAGCTTACCGATTTACAGCTCATGAGAGCATACTAATTCATAGCTCATATGAGCACACATGTATATGAATTGACGAATTACAGTTCAGTACACCTCGTGTGTACTACCCACATATCCAATGATATTCTAAACGGTTCAATAAGCATACTTCTATTATGAGTTTCTAAGAGTTCAATACGAACTAGTACAAGTATTTACATGAATTACACGGAAATGATTTATATATGATATATGGATATATGGTATATGGAATTTGAATAGTGGTTGAATTACATGACGAACATGGTTGTTGAGCATATGTGTTTTAGGATTTTGGCCAAATTGGTATGGATATGTTTTGTATGCTTACCTTAAATGTAAATATGGTAAGTCAATTTCTTTGTTATACGAACTTTCTAAGTTTAAATGCTTACTCTGTGTTATTTTTTGTGTGTTGTATTAATTCGGAAGCTCGTTTGGGTTGGAAGCTTGTTGGAGCTATTTCACACTATCCATCGGCTCTTTTGGTACTTTCGGATATTTAAATTTGGTTATAATGGCATGTATAGGTTAATTTGGCCAATGTTGGCACATAAGTGTTTTGTTGAGATTAGCCACTTAAATGGCTTGTGTTTGGTATATTTTGATGTATATATATATGTGGTCTTATCATATTGATGTTTGTTAGAATGGTATATTTTGTACTATTTGGGATTATGCATATATGTATTTGGTTATTTAGGTAAGTTTGGATACTTGGTTGACATGTTTTTAAGTTGTCACTTGAGGTATCTAAAGGCATATTGGTTGTATGTGGTGATAATACATGTTTAAGAATTGATTTTAGCTTGTTTTGAATGCCTTGTTATGAATTGGTTATATGCAAATTGTTGAGTTTAGGTTGGTACCAAATTGGGTGAGAAATGTGGCTTGAAAAATGGCCTATTTTCTTTCACATGGGTAGAGACACGGGCGTGTGTCTCAGCCGGTGTGACACACGGCCAAGTGATATGGTCGTGTGTCCCCTGTATCTTCTTAAGAATGCAACTCAGTATGCTCACACAGCCTAGAACACGGGCGTGCGACTTGGCCATGTGACCCAAGTCAGAGAGTTACAGGGGCACGGACACGGGCTAGGACACAGCTGTGTGTCCCTATTTCAAATGTCCACACGGCCTAAGACACGGGTGTATCTCTTGGCCCTGTGAATCACACGGTCTGGTCACACGGCAATGTGACCCCCGCAGCTTTGAAAAACTTCGATGTTTTTTGAAAAATTCTTTGAGTACCAGGTCTAGTCCCGACTTGTTTCTAACACATATTTTAGGTCTCGAGGGCTTGTATAAGGGACAATATGTTTCATTTTGATTGGTTTCTGACATGAATGTATATGATATGAATCTATAAACACCAGTAATGCTCCGTAATCCTGTTCAGGCAATGGCTACTGGTTAGGGGTGTTATAGTTTTATTTAATTACCCCTATTAATATGACTCAGACTCAAATGGATACACGGATCCAACCAGCACACCAGTTTGGCACCTAGTGCCTCATTGAAAAAATTCAAAGTAATAACTACGCCCAACGCTATATAATTTGACACCCAGGGTCTCATCAGTTAAACCGAAGTAAATTGGCACCCAGTGCCTCATCAACTCGAGGTCGAAGAAATTCCTGAACTCTTCATATCCTATGGCATGCCATCTATATCCGACTCAGCCCGATACAGTTAAGATGGTTTAATTTCACATTCCAGATATAACCCATATCCAATACTAATTTTTCATATAATCACATATATACACATGAGTTAAATTCAATTTATAATAATCAATACATTCAATATGTATCTACCAATTCAATCCCTTTCAATCAATTATCAAAATATCAATTACTCACCTCAACACTTACAGTATGCATTAAATTGAATTATAACAATTAACAACTAAGTTTGGATTATAGAAATACAAACCGTGAATTCCAAGCTATTCCACGTCGATTTTATCTTTCCCCTTTTTAGTCGAGGATTTCGGTACGATGTTAGCTAGGAATTAAAACAATTAAAATTCATCAATACAATAAAATTTCAATTTCATATTGAATATTTAAATTTTTACTTAATATTTTTCTAAATTCCAATTTAGTCCCTAAACTGAGACTAATTTTTATTCTTCACATTTAATTCTATATTTTCATACAAATTCCATTTTAAACTAAATTTAACTCCCTATTTTCACTTAAACCCCTAAATTTGAATTTTTTCACAATTTAGTCTCTATTACTCAAAATTTACAATTTGTTCTACAGTTTAATCATTATCCATTTCTAACTTAACAATCTATCAATTTAATCACTAATACTAAAATTATTCAACATTAACAACACTTAATAATTGCTAAAATTTCGACATGGGTAGGGTAACCCTAGGTACCAGGATTCCAAAAACATAAAAATTACAAGAAAATAAACTAAATTGACTAACCAATTAAACTTTGAAAATTTGGAGCCCTAGCTTTGCATGGCTTCTTCTTTTCTTCTTTCTCTTTTTCTTTCTATTTTTTTCTTAATTTTTATGTTTTTATCTTTCTTTATTTCTTTTTTTTTATACTTATCTTTCTTTATTTCTTTTTTTATACTAACTTTTGTTTTATTATACTTTAATTTATTATATTATTGTATAATATATATACATTTACTTAATTATTAAGATAACATATTTTATTATAATATATAAATTAAATTACATATAATTTATATAGATAATTCACTAACCGTCCCATTTAAAGAAACAATGGTAAAATTACTTCTTTAGTCCCTTTAATTATTCTTTAATCTATAATTCAACAATCACCCTATACACGATTTAGTCCCTATGCCTAATTATTTTTAATTCAAGTAAATTCACTTAACCGAAACCTAATTAACTACAAAACTAACTTCGTAAATATTTATTAAAAATATTTATGAGTCTGATTTATGGGAACGGAGTCCTGGGAATTCACTTTCCGACACCCCTGTCTATTGGATCGTTACATTTGTTACTTTTTCCTTCTCAGGCTTGCTAACTGAAGGAAGGTTTTGTTAGGACTACGCTAGAGTGCTACTACTATTGTAAGCTGACTGTTTTGTTTCGTATCATGCATGACTCGTGGAGATGGTGCATAAGTGTATTTGGAAATGATTTGTACAAAGAACTTCTGTTTTGATAAGACTATGTTTTTATGATATTTCTATGAAGTATTAATGCTTGGTTTTGAATTAATACATTTTGTTTAATGAAGTTATTATTTTGAACTTATACGCCATATGGCTTGTATATTATTTTTAAAGTGTTGATGTTTTCATTCAAACCTTGGTAAAATAATAGCTAAAATATGTTTTATATTTATAACTTTGAAAGAATTATATAAAGCTTTCGTAAAATGTTTTAAAGTTAGTTTGATTTTAAGTAGTGACACTCCATACTCAGATCCTATAATAGGGTCAGGTTTGGTGTGTTACAAGTTTGGTATTAGAGCCAACGTTGACCCAATTATCAAAAAATCAAAGGCTAATTCACGCCCCATCATGCATAATATGCCTCTGGCTCACTCCCTGGGTGTGTTAAACTAATTTAAATTTTCTTGTAGTATTGAAAAATATGTTTGAAGGGTCTAAAGAAGCGTCTAGAGAAGAAATTGAAAGTCATGTACCTCTTTTTCCAAAATAAGCACCTACAACTTACTTGAAAGCAGCTAGAAATGCTTTTAGGAATGTTGTCTTTACAATGATGACACAGATGTTTGACCTGTTTATGGGGAATACTCAAGCACCCCAACCACAACAGCCTCAGCAACCACAACTAGAAGCGATTCACCCAACACAACCTACACCACTAGTACCTATTGTGACTCCACCTAAAGGAGACCATGTGAAAGAAATTTGTAAGAGGGCTGCTAAAGAATTTATGAGTGACAAAGGTGATGATCCCATTATGGCTGATCAGCGATTGTCTCAAGTTTGTAGGGTGATAAAAGAACTGAAATTTACACCAAAAGATAATCTCTTGTGTGTTATGTCTCTGTTGGAAAGAGAAGTTTATCATTTGTGAGAAACATTGATTAATGTGACTCTTGAAAAGATTATTGATTAAGAGTTCTTCAATAAGGAAGGATGTCTGTGATGGAATATGAACGAGAATTTGTTAGACTCAGTAAATATGCTAAAAACATGTTCCAGTCAGAAAAGGAAATGTGTAATAAGTTTTAGTGGGGATTAAGAGATGAAATTTGTGCTCTGGTAGCAGCTTCTGAATGTAAAAGTTTAGCAGTTATTGCAACCAAAGCTCATAAGATGGAAACAATTGTTAGAAACAGAAGTAGAAACTTTGAAAGAGAAACGGTAAAAAAAAAATAATGTCCAGCCCTCCACCTCTAGTAAGTTTTAAAAAGCTCAAATATCAAACTTTTTCAACTTCAAGAAGATATTCATAACCTATGAGTTTCAGGCGTGAAGGATTTAGTAGACCAACTATTTTTATGGCAAGCTCTGGAGGGTCTAGAGTAATAAGAAATGTTAACTATGATCATTGTGGTAGAAGCCATGGAGGATACTGTTGGAGACATTCTTGGGCAGGTTATGGATCCAATGATCATTGATTAATTATTGTCCCTCCAAGATAGAAGCAAGCACAGAGTAGTCTGTTCATGGGCCTTAGAAGTTTCAATAAGAGATCAGATCTGGAGTGGCAGCAATGTTTGACTCAATGCATGGAGCACTAAGGAAAAATTCTAGTAAGCCAAGTTCTTGAGTGTTCATCCAAGTGTATGTAATGAAAGAAAAAGAAGATGTTGATACATTAAAAGTTATAACGGATAAATTTTCTTTCCTTGAAAACAATATTTATGCATTGATAGATCCAAGATCCACTCATTCTTATATTTGTACTAAGGTTGTAGAGGGTCTAAGACTTGAAGTTGTATATTTTGAAACAAATTTGTTAGTAACCAATCCACTTGGTCAGTACCGTGGTTAATAAAATGATAAAGATTTTCCCGTTGGTGCTTGGTGAATACATTTTCTTGGCAAACTTGTTTTTAATGAGTTTTCATAAGTTTGATGCTATCTTAGGATTGGATTGGCAGACTAGACATAAATCTATGGTAGGTTTTCGTGCTAGAGGTGTGCGTTTGTTGAGATTTGAGGGTAATGAGGTATTAATGCCCGACGTACAGACTAGTTTTGCAAATATAATAATTTTTGTTGTATCCGCCAAAAAATTAATAGTTATAAGTACATATACTTATTTGGCGTTGTAACATCCTAAAATAGAGCCTAGGTGTTTTAGGGGTATTTTAGGAATTTTGGCTTACATGAGCTTGGAATTTCGTAAGGTTGGTACTCGATAATGATTTCGACTTTGGCATCTTAACTATTAAATCAATTTTTTAAAAAGTGATCTAGAAACCCTTAATTTTGAGAAAGGACTGATTTGTAACAAATTTAAAATAGTAGGCATTTATGTTGCAGTTTTACCATTTTGTAAAATTGAACCTATTTCTTCCCATCAACATGTTTTTCACGTCTGTTTCTTTTCCCTTCATTGTGCTTATCGCCCCTTGCCATATCCCTAGCTATTTCATTGATTTTTTATTCCCAAACCACAATACCTTGATTTCTTATCATTCCTAAGCTATTTATTACCATAAACCTTCAAGAAAAATATCCAAAATTCCATAGATTTCACCATCTTCTTCAATCGAAGGATTTTTAGATTTTTGTCAAAACCCATTCATTCTTCCAACAAATGTAATCATTCATATTTCTATTGGTTTTTAATGTTATTTAGACTCTAAAACTGAATTAATAGCCCTCCAATCGCATTTTTTAAATAAAAGCCAAAAATCGAGCCATTAATGGTGGATTTCAGGATTTTGAGTCAAAACTTGGTTTCAAAGTATTTTTCAACTTTTTTTAGCATGATTAGAAAGTTTTTAAACTCATCTTGAAGTTTCGATAATGATTTCCCATGTTTTTTTATGAAATTTGTGAAAATGGCCTAAAAGATGTTGAAAAATATCGATACTATGAATTGAGTAAATTTGTCTAGTTTAAAGGTTGTGAATTAAGCATAGATGATTAAGTAGATGAACGAAACTGATTTTAATCAAAAAGGTTAAGTATAGATCGAGATATTAGTACATAAAGTTTGTTATGTTAATAATTTAAGTTACATGGGAACTTAGCTTAAAGCTTGTGTTTTAGTTGGTTTGAGTGAATATTTGGTTTCTATTTGACTATGGTTATTGTATGATTTACGTATGTAAAGCTTTAGATTCTTAGAGCTTGCTACGAGCTAGGGAAGCGCTAGTTGAGCTTTCAGCAAAAGCATAAAATGGTGAGTGTATGGAATTGCTACTCGTAAACACGATTCATGTGTTATTTGGGAATTTAGATGTAGCCTAAACCCCTACTCTAACTTTCAAGTGTAAGCTTTTTTGAAACTATACTTATCTTGTGGTTAAATGGTTAAATAATATGCATGATATGTGATATGTGGATATGATTATTATTGTGTCAAGTGCTATGATATGCATGTAACAAATGTGTAATATATATTTTATATGACTATTCTAGTGTTTTGAAAAAGACGCTAATATGCAGTGATAGTACGCGGATAATCGGTAAGTAATATGTGTTGTTTTTCAGATACTTTGGCCTTGTGATCTTGGAACTATCTAATATAGTTGGCATGCCATGGGATTGTGAGTACTCACTTATATGTATAGAGGTTTTGAGCATTGAAGCTCTGGGGCATGCTTGGAGGGATAAAGGAATAAGAGCTAAGCTCCATTCAACGGAACATGAAAGTGGAAATAATGAGAGTGTTAGCTAAACGCTTCACTTTTGGAGCATGTTGACTCTTTGAGTCTATGTGGTATAACGGAGATCCATGTATCCGATTAGTGATGATAAAGCTCACTGTATGTTTCATAACTCAAGTATCAATCTATCTTATCGTTTATAAATGTAGAAATGTGTATCTATGTGTTATGTGAAGTATGCCTAAATAAGCATGTTTGCATTGTGAAAATGATTTATTAGAAGATGCATGATTTAATACTATACGATGCTAGACTTAAAAATGGGGTACTCGTGAGTAAATGGTTGGTTGTGTTCCATGATGACATATTTGTGTTGTGGAAATTCTTGCATTCACTGAGCTTGTTAAAGCTCACCCACTCATATTAACCTATGTAGATTAGTGACGACACGATGTGGGCGGTGTGGTTTCCGAGGGAGTGATCCAAGGAAGTCTGATTATTCTTCATAGGTGCTTTATTTCATTTATTTATTTTGGGGAAACAGGCAATGTGGTAGACTTACTATAGTTACGTTGATTTCTCAACAATTGACTTGGTTTCTAAGAATATCGTGCTATTATTATTACTTAGGATTGTAGACATTAAGGTTGGTGTGATCATACTTGTTCGGACTCGTTTTTTTAATGTTATGTACTCTTGTTGAAGTCGTATGATTGGTTATTTAACTTAGTACTTGATTCATGTTGTCTAGGAACTATTTGAGATGAATTATTTGCCTTTCTGTGCTGTATTTTTAGCTCCAGTAGTAGAGGTATCAATATTAGGCTTTGAAAATCGATACCTCTAAGAATTAAAACATACAGGAAACAAAATAGAGATTTGGTATTGATACCTTTGCTCGAGTATTGATACTCGGAGAATAAATATCAATACTTTTTTTGGTGGTACCGATAATTTTTTATAGTTGGGTTTTTAATCGAGAAAAAGTATGCTCATTTGGTATCGGTTTTCCAAGTGGTATCAATACCACTCATGGAAAACATCGATACCTAGATATTCGTACCGATACCTACAAACATTTTTAGGAAATTTTGCTAATTAGCCCTTATGCATGTTTCTAATATATGTAAGACTGATCAACGAATGGTTTGCATGTAATAGTATTAATTAATTATTTGGACGACTTAATACTTACACAACTTAACAAAAGATAACCAGTTTGCTAGAATCTAGCTTCCTATTTTATGAAAATGAGACGAGACAGTACTACGGCATCCCGTATCTGAGCTTGGTAACCAAGCCGGGTATTAGGTGTTATAGGCGTACATTATAGATTCATTTTAGTCAAGAAAGGACATCAGTCATGTTCTAGTGGTAAGGGAATGGAGAGCTTTCAGGGATGACACTTAAGAGAGATGTATGGTTTTCAATTGAACTGGAACCTGGTACAACAACTATCTCATATACTCCCTATAGAATGGAGCCGTTAGAATTGAAAGAGTTGAAAGCACAGTTACAAGATTTGTTGGATAAGGGATTTATAAGACTGAGTGTGTCACCATGGGGTGCACCAATTCTGTTTAAGAAGAAAAAAGATGGAACATTGTGCCTCTGTATAGAATATCTCTAGTTGAATAAGGTAACTATAAAAAATAAGAATCATCTATCCATAATTAAAGATTTGTTTGATCAGTTGTGTGGGGCTACATCTTGATATGAGATTTGGATATTATCAAGTGAAGATCAAAGGTGATGATGTGTCTAACACTATCTTTTGATTAAAATGTGTCTATTATGAATTTTTAGTAATGCTTTTTGGTTTAACTAATGCTCTTACAGTATTCATGGACTTAATGAATAGAGTATTTTAGCCATATTTAGAACAAGTTGTGCTAGTTTTTATCGGTGATATTTTAGCTTGCTCTAAAAATGAAGCTAAACATGAAGAACATTTGAAAATTGTGTTGAGAAAATTACGTGAAATCAGTAATATGCTAGGTTCAGTAAGTGTGAATTTTGGTTGAGAGAAGTACATTTTTTTGGGCCATGTGATCTTTGCTAAAGGAATTAAATTAGATCTTGGTAAGGTGAAAGCAATACTTGAATGAAATTTGCCCAAAAATGTCATTAAAGTTCGCAACTTTTTAGGGCTAGAAGGCTATTACAGAAGGTTTGTGAAAGGATTTTCAATGTTGGCAACTCCTCTTACTAAACTGTTGAAAAAGAAATAAAGGTTTGAATGGACATATGAGTGTCAGCAAATTTTTGAGAAGTTGAAAGCAATATTGACTGAAGCTCCAGTTTTAGCATAATTAGAGTCTGGTATAGAGTATATTGTTTATACTGATACATCTCTGAATGGGCTTGGATGTGTGCTTATACAGAAGGGAGATTTATAGCTTATACGTCACGTCAACTCAAACCTCATGAGAAGAACTATCAAACCCATGATTTGGAACTGACAGCAATAGTATTGGTGTTGAAGATATAGAGACACTAACAGTGTAACAACCCAGTTTAGACCTTAGTCGAAATAGTGGTTTCGAGACCACGAATCCAAGTCAAAAAAATATTTTAATATTATATTTTGTGCTTAAAGTATGTGAATTGATGTGTGAAATTTAAATGTAACACTCCAAACCCGACCCAAATGTTACGACCGAATCCGGCGTGTCACATCGAAACGTTACTAGAAAACTCATGTTTTATCTAAAGTCTTTCTTAGTGTTTAAAGAATATCCTCGTTATAGATTAAAGTAAATGGAAGCTATGCACTAGGTAGGATGCCAATAAAAAGGAGGTGAGTCAATTAGACTGCTTAAGTACCCAGCTCTCCACGGATCCAATCCTCGACATGCACACAACCATTGCCACACTTTAACTGAGTGATTGTTTAGGGAAAACCAATTCGTTTAAAACCATTTAAAAAGGTTATTAATTTTGAAAATGTTTTCATTGCGGAAGCTTTGCCTTGTTATCGCGATATTTTAAAATCAAGTAACCTTTTTAAAGCGCGCCCTGGAGCTATTCAATTTCAAACAATTAAAACAATATCATAGCTAAGCTAACAAAACATACTAAAAACAATTAAAAATAATTAAAGCGGCCTTATTACAAATTAAAAATGCAAAAACATAAAGGAAATAATCTAAAATAAAAGTGAAAGTATAAACACTTATTTTAAACAATCTACATGGCCACTCTGAATCCCTCCAACTCCAAGTCCACCGATTTAAGGCTCACCTGCAAAGATGGGGAAAAGGGGGTGAGTTTGGAAAACTTAGTGTGTAAAGTATCCCAACCAGAGCCCAAATCAATTCAAGCTTTACAAAGCCTAAGCCCTATTTAGAAATCAGAGTTAACTGGGCCTTAGCCCATATCAATATTAATCTGGGCCATAGCCCCTTACAATAACAGAGTATACTGGGCCTAGCCCATATCAGTATCAATCTGGGTCGTAGCCCTATTACAAGTCGAGATATATTGGGCCTTGCCCATATTAACACAGTTGGGCCCATTTCAATACAGTTGGCCCATAACAAAACAGTCTCATATGATTAATACATGATAACCCCATCCAACCCTGCACTTGCCTTCGTCCATCCCTACACTTCCTGTGGGGAATAAATCACCCACGCCATCCCTACACTTACAGTGTTAGCACCGCTTGCAGCACTAACTATAATCCACAGCAAAGCTGCTTATATCAGAATATGTGGCACAGCCACCAGAACGGGTTCTTCCTCCATAACAAAACCCAACCCCATGCAGTATGACATGTATGCAAAATATATATAATTAACAAGGCATGCTTCAGAAAGACAGTCAGATTATAACATAAGAACAGTTATTTACCCTCGAGGGGCGTAATCGTAAACTTACCCCTTCAAGGGTATTACGGTAATTCTACATTACAGAGGTATTTCAGTAATTTTATCAGTGTTTTTTGGGTTTTATTCTCATTACAATTATTAACGTATTAACAGAAACACTTACCGAGCATTTTTACCGAATTGGGCCCGTTGGCCCATTAACCTGATTTCGGCCCATTAAGCCCAAATATACCGAAGTGCATGAAATTGCGCACTCTGCAATCTTATCGTTGAAGTTACCAAAATTATCAATACAAACAATCCCACGAGCGTTCGCACGCTCGCAAGTTCTCGAAATGTCAGCTTTTCGGCTTTCGCCGATCTAGTCTACTAGTGGGTGTCGTTTACACACCTGTTTTACGACGAAACATTGATGAGTTCCACACACGAGCAGCCTACAATCGGTTACTATAACATTAGATTAAAACTCGATAACTTAACACATCAAACCCTTACCATATTCGGCCATAGTCCATATCTTTAACCCTTACCCTTATCGATCTCCAACTACCAGATCTAGATGCTCCAAAAGTGTCAACCCTCTATGCTCCTTGATTGCTTGTCCTTAAATCCACACTAAATACATAACAGAACAATAAACAAAACCAATAACCCTTTAGTCTTAGTCGATAGCCACCCTATGCGTATAGGGGTTTTCGACTTTTCTTAAAAACCTGAAATAACGAATGGACAGAAAGAACTGAGCACTTACCGATGATCTACTTTCCAGAAACATTTCGAAGTACCTTCCTATTCCAGATTTGTTGTAGATCTAACCCAAAATACGAATAGAGAATAGATCTAGGTGATTTGGCTTTTGAAGAAACGAGATGGAGAGTAGAAGTTTGTGAAGTAGAGGGGAGATGTCGGCAGAAGGATAAGAGAGCTGTGAGGTTCGGCTTTTTGCACGGAGAAAAGTCTCTATATTCGGCAATAATGAGAAGAGAATCAAAGAGAAAGGACTTATGAGTAGGAGTAGAAGATTAAGCTTGGTGAAGAAAAGATGAACAAAAAGAATGAAGGTCGATCTCAAAAATAATAATAGATGTGAATGGCCCCAACCTAAATTGACTAACACTAAGCTTGGTGAAGAAAAGATGAACAAAAAGAATGAAGGTCGATCTCAAAAATAATAATAGATGTGAATGGCCCCAACCTAAATTGACTAACACTTAAAAATTCCCGAAACTAAACAAAGAAGAAAAACAACCCATACAAGCCAAAATTTTGGTCCTTCGCGCGCACAGCAACTCAAACTCCAGACCTCATTCTGTCCTTGCGCTCCACATCCTGCTGCTGGCCACTACACCAAGCTTTCCTTTACACCATAATAGGGTCACAAATAATCTTAATCTATTCCTGCTGAAGCCTCGGTTACTTGCGAAATAAAAAGGAAATTTTGCCTGCTACATCTCGAACTTGCAACCTTTTAAAGACACATACGCTACTTACCACTGCACCAAAGTTTCTTTCATGACATAATCTTCTCACAATTAACTTATAACCCTTACCTGCTTCAGTTCTAGCCCTCTTTTAAAAATAAAACAAAATTTGCCCGCGCAAGGACTCGAACCTGCACTCTGTCCGCGTGCCTAGCACGCTATTGCCGCTACGCCATAGGCACTCCTTGTGTTGGATTATGTTCACAACTCCTCTTAACCCCTATTTTAATCGCAACCTGAATACTAAAATAAAAACAACCCTTTTGCGCGCACCATGCCTTGAACCCAGGCACCTCCCACGCCCTCCTAGCGTACTTAGCCACTGGACCAGGTGCTTGTTTGTGCTAAAACTCAGTCCAAATTATTAATAATGCCTACTGCCCAGATTCCCTTAAGAGGCAAAATTTAAGAATTTTGCTAAAGCTATGGGCCAAGCCCCGGACTTTTTCCCACACCATAAACCCTTCGTAATTTATTTAATTACTAAACTAAACATACTAAATAATAATAATAATCAAAACATCCAATTTATTCGGGCCGTCTACTACCCGAACCCAGACTCAAGGCCCATTACTTTTAGGCCCAAAAATTGGGGCGTTACATTTCATATGAAAATTTTATCATTTGTGTGCTCAATTTGCAAAAAGGACTTAATCGCGTAAATTGTAAAAGTGGCTAGTTATTTGTTAAAGTGTTATAATGATATGTTCTTTTAATGTGGAGGCCTTAAAATGAAATTAGGCCATTAATTCATAGCTTGGACGGTTATGGGCATATGTTATAAGGTTTTCTAATTAAATTACAAAGGTTAAAATGGTAAATGTTATATTATTATGAAATAAATAAATAAAAATCACAAAGATAATGGGTATTCATCCTTTTTCATGACCGAATGTGGAGAATAAAATAAGCCAAGGTTGTGTTTAAGTTTCAACACTTAGGAAGCCAAAATCGGGTATGCGTTTTGCTCGGTTTTCGATAATTTTTACGTTTTTGAGATCGTTGCTTTGAATATTACTTAGCCCATGCTTTTAATTTTTAGAATTGGTGATGAATTTGAGATTTTCCATTGTTGATAATGTGATGAAATTGTTCTTTGATGATAAAGAATAAATCTTTGATGCTTGATTTTCATGTTTAATTAAGTGATTTTTGATAAAAATGTGTATTAAGGACTAAATTGAGAAATTTGTAAATTGAGGGGTCAAAATGTGAAATAAATGAAAGAAATGGGCTGCTAGGGACCTTAATGAAATTTGGCTAAGCATGGGTGTGGTCAAATTTTGAATATTTTGTGTTTTGTGAAATATGGACTAAATTGTAAAAAATGTAAAATATTAGGGGCTAAAGTGTAAATTACCCATTTATGTGTTTTTGGATGAATTTGAGTAAATATGTGATTAAATAAGTTAAATTTGTATTGAATTAGATCAAGAAATGAGGAAATCGGATTTGGATCGGAGAAAGTCAAAAATTGTTGAATAGTCGTTTCGGTCTGTTCGTGTCCATACGAGGTAAGTTCATAAGTAAATAAATGTTGTTAAATTGAAATGTATGTGCATTATAGTGCTATATTGAATTATTACTTGTGTATATGTATATGTCGAATTGAATTAAGCATGGGAGCAATATTTACTAACTTGAATCGATCGAGTTACGACGTCTGAAAACCCCTACGAACCTTAGGAATAGTGAGGATACATATGTCATGACATAGGATTCCAATATGTTTTATCGTGTAAGACCACGTCTAGGACGTTGGCATCAATTTGTAATTTACGTGTAAGACCATGTCTGCGACATTGGCATCGTATATGATTTCGTATAAGACCCTATTTGGGACAGTGGCATCGATATTTGATTACATGTAAGACCACATCTGGGACGTTGGCATTGTACGAGCTTATGAGCTATCCAAGTATCCTTATTGATTCTGAATGGTTCAACGAGCATTCCAAGAAATAAATGTGTATATGAATATGTATCCAAATCAGGTATGTTGCGATGTATATGAAATTAAGCAATGAAAGTGAGTAAGATTATGATCAGTTGATATATGATCTATGTGAAAATGAGATGTGGATTCTAGCTAGTGAACTATGATTAAATGAATTATATGAAAAATGTGGTATTGTAACTGTGTTTTGCCATATATGATTCAGGTATATGTGATTAGTATATGAAATTCTGATATGAAATGTGAGTATGATTCAAAAGACGATATATGAAATATATAATAATGAATGACATGTTATATATGGTCATTATATGAAATTGTGGCTCTATGTTTCGGACATAAGAATTACGGAAAAATGGAACATGGTTTAGATGTGTGATTTGTTATGGCTATTCGGGTTTTGAAATGCATAAAAAGAAATTGATATATTTCTATGCATGAAATGTAATAAATGACCATGTTTCGGTTGGTTATGTAATGAAATTATGCAAGTTTAATTTATATGAATGATCTAATGGCCGTTATTTGAAATTGAAAGAATGGTTTATATGTTCACCGATAAAAAAGCCTAATGAAGTTACTTAACATGGTGATGTCCGATTATATAAGATAAATGATTGAATATGTGTATGAAGTTAACTAAATTTGGCATATTTAAGTTGAATTATATACATGATCTTGTGAAGATTTATTTGCTTATGGCTTACTAAGCTCTCGAAGCTTATTTTGTGTGTTTTTCCTATGTTTATAGATTTTCAGAGATCTGCTTAGGTTGGAAGTCGATGGAGACGTCATCACACTATCCGGTTATCATTTTGGTAAATAATGTTTTGAGATTTGGTTCTGTGGCATGTATAGGCTAGAAGTATGTGAATATGTTTGGAGATGTAAATATATGTTCCTCCAAGTGATATGGCCTGATAATGAATGTGAATGTGGTTTGGTTTTGTTATGGTTTATATGATGAGAAAATGGTATGATTTGATGCATATGAATGACTAAATGAAATGGTCAATTTGGTATATGCTTAATTGTTAAATTTGGTATAAGTTTGGCATGAAGGTGGATAAGAAAATTAAGATGTTGGTAATGTATGATTGAATGAATTTGGCTTATGATTTTGGTATGTTTTGGTATAAATATTGAGCATGAAATAGATTGATGATTACACGACTTGAATGGTGTATGTTTTGAGATTGAAATTGGCTAAAAATATGGTATATTGATGCTTGAATGATGCTTGTATGGAGGACTCATATTGAGTGGAATTTTGGCCTTGTAAATGGCCTATTTTGTGCCTACACGGGCAAGGACACGAGCGTGTATCTCTGCCATGTTTCTCGAGGGCCATTTCGAAATGAGCCTAGGTAGACCACACGGTCGCACACACACGGAAGTGTGCCAAGCCATGTGGCCAAGTCAGTTTTGACCACGAGCTAGACACACGAGCGTGTCTTGTGGCCGTGTGGATAAGTCGGTATGTATGCCCTGTTTTGCCACGGTCTAGGCACACGGGTGTGTCTAATGTCGTGTGTGGCACACAGCCTGTTTACACGGGCGTGTGATCTTTGTAACTTAGAAAATTGTTAAGTTTTCAAAAAAAATTATATGTGTTTTATTTAGTCCCGACCCCTTCCTAATGCATGTTTAAAGTCTCGTTGACATGAGAATGGGATTTTATGTTGATTTTTATTATGAAATGATGATGTATGACTTTTGATTTCTAAATATTTCGATATGTCTGGTAATGCCTCTTAACCCTAGTCCGGCGACGGATACGAGTTAAGGGTGTTACAATCAGTATGGAGAAAAGTGTCATGTATTCTCTAATCACAAGAGTTTGAAGTATTTTTTGACACAAAAAGATTTGAATCTACGCCAAAGACGTTGGATGGAACTGCTGAAAGATTATGATTTCGCTATAGGGTATCACCCTGGAAAAGAAAATGTTATGGTTGATGTTTTGAGTAGAAAAACAGTGGCAACATTAACGTCACTACGAGAAAAAAGTGAGTATGGTTGATGATGGATCATTATTGGTAGAGTTAACTATCAAACCAACTTTTCTCTCTCAAATTCTGGAAGAGCAGATGAAGGATGCATAATGTGATATGTATAACCAATGTATCATGTCTATTAATGCCACAAATTTCAGTCTAGGTAAAAAAAGTGAACTACGATTCATGAGAAGAATGTATGTACCGTTTGAGAATGGCTTAAGAAAAGAAGTGCTAAGGGAAGCTCATCAGGGATCTTGTTCACTCCATCCAGGGAGTATCAAGATGTATAAAGATTTGAAAAGCTTATGCTAGTGGCCTAGAATGAAGAGGGAAATCACATAATATGTTTCCACCTGTTTGACTTGCCAAAAAGTTAAAGGAGAACATCAAGTTCCCTCGGGTAAGTTGTATCCTTTTGAGACATTAGAATGGAAATGAGAGAGAATTACCATGGATTTTATGTCAAGTTTACCCCTCAGTCCTTCAAAAAAGAATTCTGTTTGGGTGATAATAGATCGGCTTACTAAGTTAGCTCATTTTCTGCCAAATTTTCTACCAAAGCACACTACTTATTTCATAGGAAGATTAGCTAAGATCTATGTTTATGAGATAGTATGCCTGCATGGAATCGTATCTTCCATAGTTTCAGACAGAGACCTCAGGTTTACTTCAAGATTTTGGAAGCAATTATAGGGATCATTGGGAACTAAGTTGCAATTCAATACTTCATTCCACCCTCAGACAGATGGTCAGTCTAAAAGAGTAATTCAAGTTTTGAAGGATATGTTAAGAAGTTGTGTAATTGACTTTAGGTTGAATTGGGAAAAGTATCTTCTTTTAGTCAAATTTGCATATAACAATAGTTATCATACTAGTCTGAAATTGTCTCTATTTGAAACTTTGTATGGTACGTTCAACCAAGCGTTTTAATTAAATACATAACATTAATCAATTAATCAATTAAAAGCACTCCTATACTTCCCATACACATGTTGTAATTCCATTATATTAACTTCCATATCACGTAACCACAATATTCAGCAACTATCGAATGTTCATTTCTCATTTGTATTTTAATTGTAGCATTTAAATTTTTACAACTTACTAACAAAGTTTCACATTAAGTACAATTAACCAACATATATTAACACAAGTTATAAGTAAGTACACATACATATTTTTACAGTATAAACTTACCTAGATTATGCTTTTAGTTGACTCATAGGGATTAATCCGTAATTTTTCTTTTTGCCCGATTATCCTTCGTACAATTCAATTCTTGATCTATATAGTAATTAAATTCAATATATCAAATTCAAATATAATATCGAACCTATTTCTATACATATGCCCTTAAATTTTCATTATTTTTACAATTTTTATAACAACTTGATTTTGGGCCTAGTTGGAACAGTGGTTTTGAGATCACAAATCCGAAGTCGAGAAAATTATTTTATTAATTTTTTTGGGTTATAGCCTGATTATAAGGGTGTATGAAAAATTTGGTAAAGTAATTTTAGCATTTGAGGGCTTAATTTCGAAAAAGGACTAAATCGCATAAAGTGCAAAAGTCCTATTTTAACAGATAAAGGTTCCAAATAGCTAGAAAACCTAAATTGGGGGTCTTTAAAAGATAATTAGATCCTAAGGTAGTGCATGGCTGGCCATAGGAGACAATTTGGTCAAAAAGTCCAAGTTTGGTGGGTTTGGTGGCTAATTTGACTAAAATAGAAATAAAATAAGAAAAAGATAATATCACATTCTCATCTTCTTCACTACCACCAATTTTTCAGCCATTTTTAAGATTTTTAAGCTTCAAAAATTTCAGCAACTTATTCCTCTTGCAAGTAAGTGATTTACATACTTTTGTTGATGATCTTTACATTTTTGGACCCCTTAAAGCATAAGCTTTCTATTAAGGGGGCTATTTTGTAAAATGGTTGAGAGTTTAGGGTTTTTCCATGAAATAATATGTGTAGTTTTCTGAAATTTTATGGAATAATATGAGTATTAGATGTGTAATAAATAGTTTTTGTGAAGGGATTTCTCATGAAAACCCTCATAGGGACAATTTTGCATAAGTTGAAAATTTGATGATAAATGAGTGAGATAGTGGAAATTTTGGATTTTCTATAAGAGAAAAAGGGGTTCGGCTAGGCTTTTGATATGAGGAAATTCGATAAAAATCAATTTTCGAACCTGGGGGTAAAATGGTCATTTTGCCCAAGTATAGATTATTGAGTGCCTAGATCGATAAAGTGATTAAATTTGTGAATTTTTGTTATTATAGATCAAGAAATTCAAACTCTGAACTTAGACCGATGGAAGGCCAAGCAAATTGATTATACCGACTAGACACCATATTTTGTAATTGAAGTAAGTTGTATGCAAATAATACAACTACATTGTCATTATATGTGATGAGTTAATTTAGCATGAATTGCTTGATTTTGGAAATGAGAATGCATGATGATAATTTAGATAGTGGAATTTTCGTTTGAACCATAAGAAATAAATCGGATATTCATGCCATGACGTATGGGTTATTGTGAGCTAGTGTAAGACATGTCTTGGACATGCATCAGCCACATTACAAGAACCAGTGTAAGGCCATGTCTGGGACATGGCATCAGCATTGAGACAAGAGCTAGTGTAAGACATGTCTGGGACATGCATCAGCCTCGAGACATAAGCCAGTGTAAAACATGTCTGGGACATGCATCGACTACGAGTTGAGCTAGTGTAAGACCATGTCCGGGACATGGCATCGGCATCCTACCCCATGTTGAGGCTCATTGAATATCCGATAGTGTTTCGAATGGTTCAACGGTGAAAGTTATGGTTTAAAATCAAGAGAAAAGTATAACCATGTTATAAGTGATACAGGTACCTATTTAGTCTGTCTAAGATGTGAGTTCAATATATATTATATGATGAGTATTGGATTGTGATGAGTAAGTTGTGTTTATGCCTATTTACATCAAGAGCATGTTGATGAATGGTATAGTTGTTGCTATGTGTTTGCATACTTCTTACTAAGCTTTTTGCTTACTCCCTCTCTTCTCCATTTTCTTATAGTGTTAACTAAATAGCTCGAGGATCAACAGACGTCGGAGGCCACGATCACACTATCACTCGAAGCACTCGGTATAGTTAGATTTCTTGTTTTTATGTATGGCATGTATAGGGCTAGAATTTAATGTTTTGTGTCATTGTGAAATAGCCAAATGTGTTGGCTTGGGATAAATACATTTATTTTGTATAAGACTATGGATAATGGTCAATGTTTACTTTGATATTTATACAAAAGATATTATTTTCATGGATGAGTAAAACGCACAAATAAAATGTTGTCCATCGTGGTTAGTTTGGCTATGTGATGTGCCCTTATTTTGGTATAGATTGATTTTATGCAGATTATGTAAATAAGGGTGGCAAAGAGGCTTGGTAAATAGCCTTATTTTGTCCACAAGGGTAGGCACACGGGCGTGTGTCTAGGACGTGTGTGACACACAGTCCGCCACATGGGCTTGTGATCCAGCCGTGTGTCCCCTGCACGTAAAATTTGTAAGTCAGTATGCATGGTAGTAATCACACGGGCAGAGACACGGCTGTGTGTCTCAACCGTGTGAAAAGCACGACCTAGCACACGGGCGTGTGCCTTGGCCGTGTGACCCTTAAGAATTACTGACGTCAGAAACAGAATGTCCAGGTTTTTGCACACGGGCTAGGACACAAGCGTGTCATGGCCGTGTGAAGGACATGGGCATGTGCCAAGCCGCGTGAAAACCCCTGTAGGTGTGAATTTAGAATTAATTCCACATGTGTGAGGGACACGGGCATGTCCCTGTATTGCTTGGGCCGTGTGAGTTACACGGGTCAATAGCACGACCATGTCGAATTGGTCACACGGGCGTTTTGCCCCTCCCACACGGGCATGTGCCCCTGTGGCTAGTAAAATTTTTCAAGGTTCATGGTACGACCTGGATCATTCCCGAATGGTTTTAAATGAACGTTTAGAGCCTAGTAGGCCTTTATTATGGAGTTTTCGATTTAAAGTGGAAAAGTTTTAAATTTGACCAAATTTTGATGACTAAGAAACGTGTGAATGTATGTGACCGAGTTAGGTAACACCTCGTATTCTGTCCTAATGTAGGGTATGGGTGTGGGGTGTTACAATTTTTCCCTAAAATTTTGCATTTCTTTCAGTTTAGCCTCTAAAGCCAAAACTATTTAAATTTACACATTTCATTCCTGATATTTAAAATCGAACAACATATCACCCTCAAATACCCTTAAAAAATTTAAAATTTAATAAGCTAAATTTTACAAAATTTCATATTAGTCCCTAAATTCAAAACTATCAAAATTTCCTTTACAAAATAGTCCTAAAAAACAACCAAGATTATAAATCTTTCATCTAACATCAAAACTAACTAAAAATCATCAATGGTAATTTCCAAATTTTTTAACAGTTTTACAAAATAATCTTTGGGTTAGCTAGATTAAGTTATGACGATCTTAAATTCGCTAAAAACGGACAAAGAATTCATACCATGCAAGGGTAGAAGAGATGACCGAAGCTTTTAGTTAAAAAAACCATGGTGTTTTGGGTTTCCAAATGTTGAAGAAGAAAGATGATAATGCTTAACTCCTTTTCTTTTCTTTTTTTTTTCTTATTCTTATTATTTAACTTAAGTTTTAACATATAAAATTATAATTTTATGCTTTAACCGTCCACCAACACTACTATTTTCCATAAAAATCCTTCCACTTAAATTAATTAAGTCATTCAATCATTAAAATCCAATAGCGATTAAGTTTTACGTCTTTTACAAATTAGTCATTTTTCTTTAATTAACTAATTGAACAATAAAATTTCTGAACCGAACATTCACATACCTAAATAGTTTTTAAATATTCAATAAAAATATTTACGAACTCATTTTTATAGAAACGAGATCCTATTACTTATTTTTTGAAATCATTTTATTTTGAGGACAAACCGCTTAAACTTAATTATTTATTCTTTTAGCTAAAATTCATTAGGAATTCAATATAAAATTATAGTGGACTCATATGGATTAAATAATAATTATTATGAACTTACTCATCGGATTTGTTATCTCAAAACCACGATTTTCCGACATCACTGGGTGTTTTTCGACACTTATCCATGCATTAAAAGATTGCCCGAATGCCAAGACCATTCTTACAGAGGGTTGGATAACAAGCTTGTCATGAAGAATTATGCTTGCTGCATCGATTGGCTCGAGGATGTGTTGCGCGTGCTGGATAAAAAAGTTGCTGCTGACTTCTTCACTACTCTTTGGAACAACCGGAACAACCGCAATAACTACATTTTCCGGGGCAAAGAGGATGAAGCTAGGGTTGTTTGGGAGAGAGCTAAAACTCTCAGCAACGAGTTCTGTATCCATAATTTCGTAAACAACCCTTTGATCCCGATTGCCCCTGCTTGTCATAAATGGAAAAAGCCTCCTTGCGGGTTCATAAAAGTTAAACTTCGATGCTGCTGTTGCTCCAAATAGAACTGGTTATGGGATGATTGCTAGGGACAAAGATGGCTTTGTTATTGGAGGAGGAGGGGGCTTTAAAGAGGAAGCGTTGACCGTTGAATGGGCGGAAATCTATGCTCCCGAGGAAAGCTTGAAGCTGGCAAGGACTATGAATATTTCAAAAGCTTTAATCGTATGAATATTTCAAAAGCTTTAATCGAGACTAACTGCGCCAGTATAACAAACTGGGTAAAAAAATGTGGGCACGCGCATCAAGGAGATTCTTAAAACTATGGAAATGTTTGAGTCTGTTTCAATTTGTTGGACCAGCCATAATTGTAATAAGGTGGCCAATTTTATTTGTAAAGATGCCATTAATAAATCTTGTAATTGGACATTTGCGATGGATTATCCCGAAAATATCCATGCATTGGTGATCAAAGATTCTATTAATTGAGTAGACCTTTTTTCGGTCCTTTTTTCCAAAAAAAAAAAAACAAACCAAATTTATTTAAATGCTAAAATTTAAACTAAAATGCATGTATAACCTATCATGGAACCTAAGTAAACAACACTAAAATGAGACTAAATTTAAGCAATTTTACTTTAAAACAAATTAAAACACAAAAGTGCAAATAACTCAAAAACATATCATAAATATGCACTTATTATGGAAGTATTCACATATACACTTATCATGGAGGTACAATCATACTGTGACGTTTGACAAAATAAATATTAATTTATGCCCCTTCAAATCATGTAAAAATAATTGCAAAGCATAGTAAGTTAAAAATGTGTTTGGCTAAAGCTACATGTATAACTCAATTAAAAGTAAGATACATTAAAAAAAAAAAGAACAAAGCATATTTCACCTAAATTATTTTTTCCCATATCCTTGAAAAAAAATAGAAATTAAACATATTCATCCCAAGTAATAACTTAACAAATCAAGGCATTATCAGCTATAATATTTGGAGAGTTAGTAAACAAAATTGAAACACATTTACTCAAAGATGTTAAATGATATTGTCATCTTTTCCTTTTAACCATGGATTTGTTGAATTAAATTACAAGAAAACTTGCGACTTTCTTCATAATTTTTTATCTCACAAGATTTGTTTACCTAATAAAACTTTCAAGGAGCATTATAAATCCTAAATGAAAGTGGATGTATGTAATAAATTCTATAACACCAAAAGGAGATTTAATTATCATATTCGCATTATGACATGATAATTGAGGATCTATATTCAAACTTATGTAGTCCAATAAAAGAGTATTATCTTCCCATTGTCTTATATTTTCTTTTTCCTTTTTCTTCTTACTATAAGTTTCATACGTTTTTTTATAGCACAGTTTTGAATTATACAATTATTCTCATCGAAAATATATATTATTTATTTTAAGAAGAAGAAGATATACAACTCTACCGTCAAGTAAGACACCATCACCCAATCATAATTTTTTTTTTTTAAAAAAAGTATGGAGAAATGAAACAATTAGTTCTTTCCCCTCTTTATCCTTGAACCTCTAGAATGAATAAAGAAAACAAAGATTTTTTATAAATATACATATAATATAATCATTAAGCAAGCTAAGCAAAATACCATTAGAAAGACCATTTGAGAGCCCCCATTACGATATTTCCTATAATTTGAACGCCCAAGATCCGGTATTTTCTTTCCTTCTGTTTGATTGTAATTTCCTTTCAAATTCCATTTCCTTTTGATTTGATTTCTTCTTTTTTCGCACCAAGAACATTAAGTAAAGAAACAGGAAAGGGTACAAAAGAGACCCCTGTATGTATCATGGTCTGTGTGCTGGACCGTCCCCAAGGCTGCCCATGACATATGTAGGGGAAGCTAATGTTGGTTAGCATCACATGTACAGATTTTGCAGCAAATACTAGATAAAATGAGCATATATTAGATTCTAGTACCTGAAATATGGAGGCCGATCAAAGGATAGATCTGAAGTTTTCGACAGGGTCTGACTCTTCGAGCATTGATGCTGCCTGGAGGCAATCTATGGCATCTGCAAGGCGACCATCATCCTTATGTACCATACCTAAGTGATACCAAGCCTTACGGTTGGTAGGTTCAATCCTCAAAGCATCTGAGAGTAAGGTTCTCGCCACAGGCAATGAGTTCGATCCCAACTTGGACAACAATGCACCAATCCATACCTTGGATGGAACATAGAAAGGGTCTAGCAAACTAGCATTGATATATGAAGCCAGTGCTTCTTGAATTTCTCCACGTTCTTGATGCATAAAGCCTGGAATGTTCGTTAAACAAACTATTAGTACCATTATTATTATCTAGATTCTGGAATTTCTGCCATTTAGTTCTCTGCATAATTATAACTCTAAAAACATAATTGTTCCCTTCTTTAACATTTAAGAAACCAATTCATAAACTTTTTTATAAATTATTTCCTACAAATAGATTTACATACACATACATACACTAATATCATAAACAGCACTGAATATAAAAGAACACTAGTTCATTAACAAAATCCTACTGAAGGGAATGAACATTGTACAATCTCCACTCCATTTCATTATATTAGAAATGAAGCCCACCGTGCTTGACTTCCTACACAATGATGGTAAGAACCATAAGCAATGACACTTAATCTGATCTAGTCATATACTTAATTCTATGAAATAATATAATGCTGTTGTAGAAATCAAATCAAAGAACATATAACAAGTAAATACCCAAACATAATGACATAATGCAAAAGCAAACTACACATTATGTATCCGTTCTTAAATTCTTTTGTTAGCCTTTTGAACATTAAGGACTGTAAACCTTGATTGCACCAAAGTCGCAAGCCAAACTAACCAAATCAGGTCTTGGTTTAGCCAAGAAAAGTTTTGTTTATATTAGCCACATCAATTACAAAGATAAATAGAGCAGAAATAAGTACACAAAGAGTTCCATTTTATTGATGAGGTAACTGCTAACCCTCCTCTAGTCATTATATAGTCAAAACTACATAGCAGTGCATCACTCCAACCCCATGATATTTCTTAAGCTAAGCTAGAATTAACCACATAAACAAAATTTAATCATGATGATGTAAATAATTTGAGATAAATAGTTAAAAAAACCTTACAACAAAATAGGATAAATTTATTGTAAACAGTTCTTTGACCTAAAATAAAAGCTCACCAAGAATAGAAGACCCAAAGTAAGTCTCAACATTAACCTCCCACCATTCTAGAAAAGATGTAATTTCTGAAGCTCTTTTGAGTTGTTAATTTTGCATTATACTTTTTGCCTTATTGCATTTAAAGCAAAAAAACAAAGAAGAAGAAGAAGAAGCAAATATTGCATTTTGGATACAAAAACAAAGTAATACTTTTGAAGAATTAAGAACATCATTTTCATGAATATAGAAACGCATGATTCAGTTTCAAGCAGAGCCATTATGTTTGAATTTCCTTTTGTCATTTTCTCATTTTCAGTCATAAATATGAATTTTATATTTTTATTATTTGCTTGCAGCAACTTCAGAGGATACCAATAGCATATAGAAAAAAGAATTGCAGCTTAAACTATCTGACTTCTAATGTTTGGACAGCAAAAGATAGAAGCCCCTTTTGATCACGTGCTAAGGATTTCATATGGTTATTTTAACTTACCTAAGTTCTAAAGAAGACCAACATTACTTAACCTAGATCTTTTTTCCCCCTTTTTCCTGACAATCATCTTGTCAAGAGGATAAGTTTTCTCCCCAGTAGAAGACACAACAGATTTTAAATATTCGGTGAACATGTCCAAGAAATGTCCTGAATGCAGCTGTAGTTATTTAAGTTACCTATATCCAAGTGTTCTAACATTTCAGCCTCATACATCATTGCCAAAGCATATATGATATCTACCAAATCTATTAGAAGGTAGTCCATGAGAACTGCTAGGTTGACTTGAATGTATAGAGCTGATTTCATAAATAGATTAGCAAATTAAGGAGTAACTATAAGCTTAACAAGTTGAAAGTACAGGTGAAAAAGATGGTTCATTTGGTAAAATAAGGTTTTAATTCTTGCCTTCTGTATGCACGAGTTCCGCAGAATACTGTTTCATCTCCCTGGCTTTTTTCACACATACTTCTACATCCTTCCAGTGTGAAAGACTAGAGTACAGAGCTGCAAGGCCATACCAAACTTCAAATTCTTTCACCTTATCATCCTCAACCTATCAGGTAAAAAAAAGAGAATTAATTTAGAAGTAATAACAACCAAAGTATCAAACTTTTATAACACTCAGAGGATAGGCCTAACCCAAACTTTAAGTCATGAAGGAGAAAAGAGAAAATAAGAAATCTAACAATAATAGCAAGGTAATAGAAAATATTGAAAAGAGCAATGTCATCAAATTCCAACATAGAGCCTTTTGACTAAAAACAACAGTGACAAATTAAGCCTTTTTTTTCCAATAAATAGGGTTGATCAAATAGACCCTGTTATGCGACTGCCCTCGGTTTGGATCCATACATAAGATCAGTAAAAGCAAGGGCTTTTCTGGTTGTTCCTTGTAATGCCTCTATGGCTGTTCCCTCCCTCCTTTGGTAAGGATCCTGAATTAAGTCAGAACTTACTTCTTAGAATAGGACTTTGTCTCACATATTAATTGACAGTAAATCATCCACATTTCTAGGCTTGCCATACAAACATTGCATTGCAATTTTCTTTCTTCTTCTTCTTCTTCTACATTTTTTTTTTTTTTTTTGCTTGCTAATTGCAATTTTATAATTGTATAACCTTGACGTAGAACAAGTAGGGGACTGAGATAGAAAATAGAAAATAAGATGGAAAATAAGAAAACAGACAAAAAACTTGGAAGTAACATAGAACATTAGGGAAGAAACTGACGTAGGAAAGAAAAATCACAGAGAATCAGGGAAGAAACTATAAGGAACCAATAGAAGAGAAAGAAAAACACAAAGAATCATGGGAGAATACCATAATGAATCAATAGAGAAGAAAATCTCAAAAATCAATATCTCACATGTTCATTATCCTTCAATCCAAAAAAACAAATGTTCGTCACCCAGAACCTAATCAAAACTAAAATAACATATGCATTTATAAGCTAGCTAGACCTGCAAATACCAAATATAACACTAAAAAACTAATACTTGGAAATTAAATAAATTAAAACTAGCCTACATTTCTGAAAAATTATAATCAAGTTTGTAAAGCATAAAAGAAAGTCCTAGATAAATTAATCCCTCAACTAGCATATTTCCGTCCTCTATCAAACCAGGTCATCATCCCTCATATATCACGCACAATGGCCTGACAAGTATAAAAAAAAAACACTAAGTTGTGGCGTCTGCTCTAGAAAAACCATCTTCCATGAGACAGTTATGTGGACTCATTTTCACTATTGTTTCAAGGGAGAGCTTTACAGTTAACAACTTGACACAAGCATCTGATGTTTGAAACCCAAAACCAACAGAATAGTTTTAATTGGTAACACAATTAAAGCACATTGATGTCATAATTCGCATGTGTGTGTATACATTCTTAAAATAAGAACCTTGCTTCATCAGTTCAAGAAACAGAGTGATTTACTGAGCTTGATTTCTATGGAAAATGATGCAATTTGACAACCTACGCCACTTGGTACTACTAATGCAGACATATTGCACTAGGGACATGTAAATGTGGCAAAAGCAACCACAAAAACATTCAAAATAAACATTATTAAGAAAAAGCTTTTTCTTTCTTTGACAACATTTAAGAAATTAAAATTCAGATTTGAACCTGAGAATCAATTTTCATAGGACCAAATGATTTTCTTTGGGCCTGAACCAAAGCAAGGAGGTAACGGTAAGTTTCAATAGCTTCCATGGGTCGTGACTGGGAGACCTTCAATTTTGCTTTCAGCCTGAGCAGTGGTCCTTGCTCCCATTTGCCAGTCTCATCCAATGCAGCATCAATGACCACCTCAGCCTCTGCAAATCGCTGTTGAGCCGACAGAATTAGAGCAAGCAATCTCCAACCCTTCATTACAGAACCACCAGTTATATCAATGTACTTCTTTGCAAAACGCAAAGCAGCATTCAAATTCCGCTGCTCTGCATAATGAGCTCCCAACTCAAAGATTATATCAGGATTATCCTGCTCAAAGGAAAGTGCTGAATCTAAAGATTTAAGTGCTTCATTCTGGAGACGGGACCTTTCAAAGTCAGAGGAAGAAACTTTAGCTTGCTTTCCCAAACAAAGACCTAACATACGAAGGCCAACACCCTTCAGATGTTCATCCACCCCTTTTGCATTATCGACTGCCCTCTGTGCATATCCTACTCCCTCAGCAGCAAGCTGAGAATCCTCACTACAGATCTTGGCAGCCAACAATAATGCTGTGAGATCATTAGGTCTTTCGTTTATATGCAGAGACTTTCTTAATAGATTCATGGCAGCTTTGTTCTGTCCCACACCACTGCAACAAAGAGCTAAGAGATTCCATCGTTCAGTACGATGAAATACTCCAGGCTTGAGCTCTTCAAGTTGCTTCGATAAAACAGGAGTCTGGCTGCATAAAGAAAGCGCATACATTAAGTGATCCAAAACAGATGGATCCCACTGGATATCACCATGGTGAATTTTTCGCATAAGAACCAACAAAAGCAGAATAGCCTCTTCCAAATTATTTTTGGGTACATAAGCACCATCAGCTTGAGCACCTAAGCTGGGAGGGCCAGCCTCCAACCCACTATGCAAGAGAAAAACTGCAAATGCTTTCTGAATTCGCCCACAACAATCATTGTCTAAGTTCCATGGATTGAGCAGTACACGTCTATAAGCAGCCATTGCTTCTTGATACTTACCAGCTTGCTTCAAAAGCTCTGGAAGTAACTCAACCGCTTTACTAATCATCTCCTGCAATTTACTCTCAACTTGGGCATCAGGTATTCCTTGAGGAAATATCCTCCCCACAGCATCAAGAATATTTGTACAATCCTGAGCAGCCTCTACAAAACCAATGAAAACAAAATTCAACTTTCTTGAGGTATAGAAAAGGAAGAGAGGTTGCTATATTTCCATTCTAAGTAAGACTCAAAAGAAAGGCGAAATGCTAAACTTTTTCCCATACCAGCAAATTTTCCGAGCTTTTGAAGGGACTTGACCTTTAAGTAAACGCCTTCAAGAACGAGTCTGGCAGCTTGTTGGGACTGGGAATCAAGATTAGCACAACTATTTTCATGAGAAGAAGAATAATTAGAAGAAGAAACAGAAGAAGAATTAGGATTAAGATGCTCATTACGGAAGGTTGCAGTTTTTGGATTGCAGCTTGCAGATCAATCCCATCAAGTACCCGAAGTGCCGCTTCCACATTTCCTCTTTGATACTCTAATCTTCCCAAAAGAGTCCTCGCTTCCTTCAAAGCCAAACAAATCAAAATCCAATTTCTCCCAATTCCAGATCACCCCCGCCCCCCAAAAAAAGAAAGAAAACAAACCTCGGAATTAAGGGACAAGCGTTCGCGTAAAGAAGATTCAGCTTCTTCAATATTGCCTTTGTCGAGTTTGGCTTCGACATCAGTGGTACTCATGGAAGTCCCATTGGCAGAAAACTCTCTTGCCGTTGAGGACTCTTGGGTTTGGCTAGGGGTTTCATCATCGGCCATTGGTGTATGAGATTGTGGAATTCGTATTGTATCGGTTTCAGCTCAGCTTTATTATTCAATTAATTAGTTGGAAGAAGAAAAAAATGTGAAGACAATGCCGCATGTTTTTTGGTTAAGGATCTGCAAAAGGAAGGAAGGAAGAAAGAAAGTCAAATGAAGGAAATAGGAATGGAAGAGAGGACGAAAGATTCGGATCTGTTTGCGGTCCTAACTCGCAAAGGCCTGTCAGTCAGTCACTCCCCCTTCTCTCTGTTTTCTTTCCCTTCTTTTTTTTAGTAATTGCGCCAAAAAAACCATTTACTTTACAAATATCATCCATGTATTCAAAAACGTAATTGATTAAATTAAATAAATCATTAAACATTTATAAAAATATTTATTTCAATTTAATTCAATAAAATTTTCTGATTTAATATTTTTTTCGGATTCACTAATTTTCAGTTCATAGCTTTTTACTAGATGTGATTTGTTGAAATTTAAACATTTAATTAAATTTTGGATTAACAAAAAGAATTGCATTATATATTGTAAAAATAAAAAATAAAAATATTAAAGAATGTTTTGAAAATTAGTAAATTATCGACAAATTCATATGGTTACTTATAACTTTTTATGAAACAAAATAGGAAAGATTCATATTATTTAAAAGAAAAGATAAACATAAAATCAACTTTGAAACTAAAATTTTCGGCTAAACATATGTATGCCTCTCATTTTTTATTAGGCATATAAGCCTATTTTTTTTAAAAAAATTAGGGTAATAAGTTGTTTTTGGATAAAGAAAGGGAAAGCGCATCCAGCTGGGCGTACTTTCCCTTACTTTCTTTCAGGCTTAAGGTTTTTAATAATTTTAGGTTTAGGGTTTTCGATTGAAATCGCAAAATTTCATAGTTAGTTTTGAGGAGTCGGGGATATGATAACATGCCTCATAATACATACATTTCATACGTCATGGCGGGATAGGACTATCACCTCAGAAACTCATTCGAGGGAAATTTGGTTTTGCAGTGATTGTGTTTGATAAGATCAAGGGTTGAAGTCTAAATGAAACCCCATTCAGCAGTCATGATGCGATCACAGGTTCGAGTATAACCAAGGGCCAGTTGACGGTCGTTATGTGGTCACGAGTTTAAGCTTTTTCGATACCCCACAGATGATGCCTTATAAATACCATACATAATATTGAGGTTATAATCATAAGGAAAAATGGAGGGATTTCTAGTCTAATCAAAGTAATTTTCTCTCTATCTCCATGTTGTCAATATCTTTAACCTTACATTCTTATCTGAAAGCTGACACTGAGGTGGACACAAGAAGACTTTCAGGGGGAGAGTGGATGTTTTGGCGGAAGTAGAGGTCAAACCCAAGTCAGTGCAATCGCTGTTGTAGTTATTAATAGGTTGTTTAATATGACAACCGCTGTCAGCCCAAAAGGAGAATCACATTTACTCCACCGAAACAGTCGTTCCCAACCTGAGAGTCCTCCTATATTCGCGACGGTGCCGACTTTTAGATAAGAATGAAGGTTAAAGGTACTAGGTGCCTGGAAATGGAGAAAATAATTACTCCGATAATAGTGGAAAGGCCAACAGTTTTTCTGTATGATTATGCCCTCAAACTTTTGTATGTTATTTATAAGGCAATATTTTTGGGTGCTTGAAAAGTTTGAGCTCGTAGTTGCGTAACGATCGTTAACTGGCTCCCCCATTATACTTTGATTCATGACTGCATAACGGCTATTGGTTGAGACCACCATGTATACTTCCACTCGTGACCGTACAAAGTAAAATCACCCCAGAACCCGACTTCCCCAAGATAGGCTTCGGAGGAAATGGTCTCATCTCGGCATGATATATGAAATGTGTACAGCTTGAAGAGATATGGTGTGGCAGCCCTAAAGTGACCTTAGTCGGAAAGCGGTTTCGGGACCGCTAAACCGAGTCACCAAATTATTTGAATATGATATTTATTGTCTAAAATATGTGAATATGAATGTGTGAAAGTTTTAAGCTTCGATTTAGTCGATTGCATGTGAATTCAGTTAATAGGACTTATGTGTGACACTTTTGAAATGTGATAGGTTAATCTATAAGGATCTATTAGTGCATGTAATAAAAGGGTGGACTTGCATGTCAATTTCCCCCTTAATTTAGTAGTGGCCGGCCATGACAAGGAAGGTGGACAAAATGTTATGGACAAAACATGTCATAAACATGTTATGTTAGTGATTTATGTTAGGAAAAATAAAATAAGGAGTATGGGTAATAAAATAATAATGGGAAGGTAAATGATGATGAAAAAAAGAAAAGAGAAAGAAAAAGAAAAAAAAAGGAAAGGCTCTCATGTTGTTCTTGGCCGAATAGAAGAAAGAGAAGAATGGGGAAGAGCTTGAGAAAATCGGCTATGGTGGTTTGCTAGACTAAGGTATGTTTGATGTTGTCCATGAGATTCATGCATGTTTTTAGTTGTTAGTTTGAGTTCTACCTAGCCCATGGTTTAAATCTTTGCTATGAGATGGAGATGATATTCGGCCATGGGTGTTGTCTTCTTGGTTGATGTTTGATGTTGTGGTGATGAGGCATGAAGATGAGTTAAGTTTCAGCTAAGGTGGATTTGTGTTGATATCATTTGCATGCTAAGTGTGAAGCCTTGTAATGATACATGTGATGGTGATTGATGACTCTTGGATTTTCTTTTTGGCATTTTTGAGTTAGACATTAAGTTCTTTGTGTAACCCATGACCAAAATTGAATGGTATGGTGTCTTGATGCATTCGGCCATGGTAGAAAGTAGATGTGAAATGGTAGTAAGGTGAAGTGCAAAATGTTAGTATTTGATTACTAGTGTATATATGCGTATTAGCCGAGTTTTGAACTTGAAACAAGATGATATATAATCAATACAAGTAACCATACTTGTAGGAAGTATTAAGCATATAATCGGCCTACATAGACATGCATATTCGGCCATAGGAAGAAGATTGGTGTTGCATGTATTCGGTTAGAGGCAAGCATATTGATGCTTTTATCTTGGCATAGAAAATCGGCTAAAAGGGAGTGTGGGTTAATATGTTGAGTTGATTCATGACTTCATATGTATGTGACTTTAATGTCTAATGTATATATATAGGCTAAGTACCTTGAGTTCCTCTTTTCGATGCTCAAATGATTAAATCAATTTATTTGTTAAATTAAGCTCAAGAGCAAAGGGGAACTAAATCTGATAAAGGGAAGGAAAAAGTGGTCGAATAGCCATCGAAATCGTTCGACAACATCCGAGGTAAGTTTTCGAGTAACGAGACTTAGTTTACGATTTGATTAAGTCATTACGTATGAGCATAACAAATATACGGTGATATGATGATTCTACTTGAATTATATGTTGAGTTAATTAGTCTATACGTATGACGGGTAGCCGTATGTGCATAGAGATCGTGTCATAAAGCAAACTAAACCATGCTGTTTGTATGTGGCTAGTGAGCCGAAAATGGGATTGCTTAATACGTGACTTGTGTTTGAACTCTAATTATGAAAATGAAATATAGATGTGTCATGATTTATTGATATGTGCATGAATATTTGATGATAACCGGGCTAAGTCCCGAAGGCGTTTGCGCTAATGACTAGTTCCGAGCTAAGTCCCGAAGGCATTTGTGCGAGTTACTATATCCGGGCTAAGTCCCAAAGGCATTCGTGCGAGTTACTATATCCGGGCTAAGTTCCGAAGGCATTTGTACGAGTTACTATATCCGGGCTATGTCCCGAAGGCATTCGAGCGAGTAGCTATATCCGGTTAAATCCCGAAGGTACTTGGCTTGGGAATGAGCGACCTTGCTGTAATAGTTTCAATTAATACGCTCGTAAAATCCCAGCGATGAGGTATGTTTCGTATATGCATTGAATTAGTTGATCCCTTACAAATAGTATTCGCTCAGTCGATAAATGAGCTACCGGCCTTTGGCTAAGTTGATCTTTTGTGTATGAATATAAGGATTGGTAATGTGAAGTAAGTATGATATTGAGAATTTGTGCATATGAAATTATCCGTTTAGCCATATGAATGCTACACTTTAGTTGTGTCTAATTTCATGGCTCAAAACTTACTAAGCATTTAATGCTTACTCCGTTTCTTTGAATCTCTGTTTTATAGATTTTGGTTCGTCAGCTATCGGACTGGTGATTGTCGAAGTCAAAGTCGTCCATACTATCAAAGCCCCTTTTGGTACACTTTTGGTTGAACTTTGAAATGGCATGTATAGGACTGCCCTTTTTGATGTTCGTCATGTACCTTTCGGTATTGTACAAATTTGGATAGCCATGCGAAAATGGCTTATATCATATTTTGAGCATAATGTTATAATCATCTTGTATGTATATGGTTATTGAGAGGTGTGGACATGCTTGGCAATGATTGGCCATTGGAATGGTTAATCACAATCATATTTTGTGCTATATATGCTAAAGGGTTAGTTAAATCATGGAAACTATGTAATAGGTAAAGTCTACCCTAAAGGCAGATGCTAACAGCAGCAGTGGTGTGAATTTGAAAAATCACTAAAAATAGTAGGAATGGAGTTAAATAGTGAATAAATTATGTAATCTAACCTTGATGAATCTACTTTCATATGGAAGAAACGAAACGGTCATATGAGTCGGATTTTAAGAGATATTTAAGTTTTCGTGGAACAGGGCTAGAGCAATTTCTGGATCCCCTGATCTGACTTTGGAAATTCATTATAAATTAACCAGAGATAATTAGAAGTCATGCCATATATTTATAGATTCCTTTTTGAGTCTAGTTTCAATAGAAACAAACAGCTTAAGTATTTAAGCCCTGTACAGGGAGATATATAAGTCGTAATGCAAGAAGGTCAGAGCAGTCGAACCCTGTAACAGGGGAGACTTTAACTAATAAACTGTACTAATTGGCTCAACCAAAAATTATAGAAAAAAAATTGTAGATGGATATATGAGTCTAGTTTCAGGAAAAATTTACGGAACTGGTTTTCGAGTTTTGGAACTTGAGATATGATTTTTAAGGTGACAGTGACGCAGTTAGCCAGCTCGTCTGGAAATTTAAAATGGACTGTGCAAATAAGTGAATTAAGTCTGTTAACCCCTCGTGTCCGAATCCGGCAACGGTCTCGGGTACGGGATGTTACATATGGCATCACCGATGACTCAATAATACCTTGAACATCAACTAAAAATTTTTAGCCACAGAAATTTTTAACACCAAGAAATGTTTTATAGAGAAAGGATGGAGAGGCTAGGAGGAGAATATATTTGAGGGACGATGAAGAATAGAGTGGAAGACCCCTTTTATAGGTGTCGGGGAAGGGTTGATTACAAATTAAAAATTTCCTATGGTAAAAAATGCACCAAAGGACTAGCGTCTTCGAGGAATATATTCAAAACGTACTTAAAATCAATTGAAAAATAGGAGACAGGTTCTTTTAAAGAAAAAAGGTTAGTGAAAGCAAGCCCAGCTTGGCGTGCTTTCCTACTATGTCAGTAGGGAAGCTCGCTCAACTGGGCGTGCTTTCTCTAACCTTTTTCTTCTGTTGAAAGTTAAAAGTACCTACCCCAAAGAATAATTCTATATAGTTGACACACTTTTTAAGGCACTGAATACTTTGGGGAGCACTGTTTTTATGAAGTTATATGACTTCAGGAATGCATTTTCGAATAATGTTTTCCATTTTATCATCATTGTTTGACAAATGCATGTATTCATAAACAGATTTTGAAGCACATATTCTTTCTCTCATTGACTTATTTTCCTATTAAAAGTACGTAATTTGCATAACTTAGACATGCAGCAAATTAATATCAAATATAGAATTGTTGAGTTGCAGGAGTCGTGTGTACTTCTTTTGACAAACCTCTACTTATTTTTTTGGTTTTGTTAATTCAATTCAGGATCGATATTGAAATTAGTCGACAAGTGAAAATTTTTTATTTACTACGATGATCAAATTTGTAACATAGAGGTCGGGGTGGTATTTGTAGGAGCACAATATGTGGAATTAGCGTTCAATCGTACCATTCAATTATGTGAGCTAAGGACTAGAATTAGGAGGAAAGTTGGAGAATCGGCCCGAGGAATAATTTTGAGGTTGCAATATAGATATCTTACTTCCGTTGACCACTATAGGTATGACCCATTTGATGTGAATGGCGAGCTCCAGCTCGAGACAGTCATATCACCGCACTACTTAAATAGAAATGTTGTAATAGAGTTATATGTCGAGTTTGTCGAGGCTGATGGATCTGGCCTATTTTCAATGATTTGAGCAAATATTGGAATTGAAGCTGAAGCAGGAAGTCCTACTATACGATTGTATAGTGGGTTCACTGGCTTGTTACAAAGCCACTACAAAGGTGTCCCCAAAATATCTATAGGTAAACACTCATCAATTTTCGGCACAAATCTAAACTTCGGTGGACAATACCAGTCAAGGTATGAGCATAACCAGAATTTCAACACTCGGGCTCAACATTCAATTAGTGCATTCGATTTCAACTACGGTGCGAGCTCAATGTCATAAGTTGGAAGCACTTATACTAAAGGTTCATCGATGTACACTAAACAAAAAATCGGTGTAGATTTTGTGGGCACATGGGTTACAAAAGAACTGATGGCTTACTCCTTTCGACAGGGACCAAAAAAGGTACATCGAACCTCTTGCTTGAAGAGGACAATAAGACCACAGATGAGGAAGAAGATGTGACTGATAAAGTAGATACAAGTGAGGAACAAGATGCAGTCGATAAAGAAGATACAGGTGAGGAATAAGGAATAGCGGATACAATTGACAGGGAGGAGTCAGACCTTGAGCCAATCCAGTGTGGTCCAAATGGTTCGGAGTGGCACTATTTTTTGAACCAAAACTGGTTACAACAGAGCTAGAACCTTGCAGGTCTGATAATAAAGGTTCGGACAATACCTTGGATCTAGATCTACGATATAAGCCATATGAACTTCTGCCCCACATGACCAATGTCGACCTATGGGTCGAAGGTGGTTTAGAGTTTTCGCGTCTACCACATAGAACACCTAGCAATGCAAGCACATAGCGCGATGATGAGTACTAGAAGTTGAAGTGGCATACCTAAACAAAGATACTTTCCTTGCTGTACTGAAGCGGTACAACTTCAAGAATGATGTGAACTATCATGTCACGAAGTCCCGTTCCCAAAAATTCAAGGAAAAGTACGCAATTCGCAACGAAAGATGCAAGTGAAAAATCATGGCATCTTTACAAAACAAGACCAAGCTGTGGACAATAAAGAAGTATTCCGGTCCACATACCTGTATTGTAAAAGGTGCAAGTCAAGATTATTCTAGGCTAGACTCAAACATGATTTCTGACATTATTCTATCGATGATGAAGGTGAGTCCCAAGATTTCCGTCTTGATGTTGATTATGAACATCTGTAGCTAGTATTACTACACTCTATCGTACTAAAAAGCGTTGGTTAGAAAATAGAAGGCTATGGATAAGTTGCATCACAATTGAGAATATTCATACAAATATCTATGGAAATGGTGTCAGGTGTTGGATCGGTATGTTCTAGATTCCATAATCGATCTATAAACACACCCAACATACTCTAACAATTGTTTAGTCCCTTGGAAAAGAGTATTCCATTGAATCTTTTGGACCTTTGAACAATGTAGAGAAGCTTTCTGGCACTGCAACCCTTTGGTGCAAATTAACGGCACCTGGCTGTACGAAAGGTATCAATATCGGTTGTTGATTTTCATTGCTTAAGATGGTAACTAGAGGATTCTACCGATTGTGTTTGTAATAACTCATGGAGAAAAGGCAGATGATTGAGATTTCTTCCTGAACAGGTTGCATCACCGTGTTTGCTCGCAGCCTGACATATGTGTTATATCAGACAGGAGAACCGGAATATTGACTGTTATTGAGTGCAAGAGAAGCCTTTGGGGTCACACCTATCATAGTTATTGCATACAACATGTTGGATCTAACTACCACTCAAAATGGCCTTTGAAAAGTGAGCGAGATATAATCATTAACATGGGTTTGTAGTTGGCACTACCTACACAGTCATGTTAAACCCTATTTTGTTCGTTGTTTGCATTCATAGGTATGCTTTTCTATACAGGTTACGAGCTCGTCCAACATCATTTCCATGAAATATTGAACAACTTGGGCACCATCAACAGCTACGGTGCTATGTACCTAGTGAACATACCATTTAAACAGTTGACGCAATCGTATGATAGGGGTTTACAGTACAAGCACATGACATCAAACTTAGCCGAGTGTATCAATTCCATACTAAAGGGGACGCATCATTTGTCGATAAACTCAGTTGTGAAAGAAAAATACTTTCGCCCAGTTGCCTTATTTCCAATGACAATGAGAGCGTGGGCTTGACAGATAACGGGTGACCATACTTGGTGTGAGGATTTAATAAAAGAAATCAGACAAAATACGATGAGTGTGAACACTATGTATGTAGTATGCCACTCGCATCGGAACCTAGAATTTTGAGTCACGGAGCATGCTAGGGTGAACTAGAACATGTCAGGGGTATCATATCGTGTCAATGTAATAGGAGAGACTTGTGATTGTGGGAGGTTCTAAAAAATTTGGTTCCTATGAGTACATATAATTGCCATATGTGGGAACCTAAGAATTGAGTACATGCATTACATCAACGATGTGTATAGTTTCAAACTCATGCATAGAGTGTGAAGTCTTCAATTCCCACTAGTCCTCGATGAGAGTACATGGCCACCAATGTTCAACGCGTTGTATGAGTTGGCACTGAACATGAACCTATGTCGCATCCCGAAAGGTAGCCAAAATATCACTCGGGTATGGAACAATATTTGAGAGATGGATGGTCAACAGAGGTTATACGGATACTATAGAAACCTGGGGTATACGAAGGCAACATGTTCTGTGTTGGGGGTACTTTGGGGCCTCAACATTGATAGCACTATTTTCTTTCAAAGAATATATTCATTATAATGCTTCTATTATTCTGATGTTTCAAATTTTTTTATTTCTTATTACCTTACGCATAACCCACGTTAGAATGTAACAAAGACAAATATAGTGTTGGAATGAAAATTTATAGTTTCTTTATTTATGCCATATATATTTACATCACAAAAGTGATAAAAAAAATCAATTGTGTCATCGAAGAGAATGTGTGCCGCAGGGCAGCGGACGACGAACGCGAAGAGGATTTCTGCGCACAATCAAATATGCGGGCCTATAAACCACGGATCATGGTATTCTTCTTCATCTTCACATTTGTCTCCATCACCCTCCTTCGTATTCGAGTGCGGTGTCTTTCTAGCCTCCCATCGTGTATCCTCTATTCCATCGATAGATAGTTACACCGATGACCCACCCCGATAAAAAAATGATGCGGGCGGTGTTTGTTTCACTATCGATGTGCAACCGTAAGGTGCCATAAACCACGGATACGTCGATATTGATATGCTCAAGAGAACTTAATTCTCAGTTGTAATATGCATACAGCGGGTCGACCTAAAGGTGGAAACTCAGGGTCAGAGTTGAATTGTAATTAAGTATGGTCACAGAATATTATTTCCAAGAATAAGTAAATATGTCAATATAGTAAAGCTACCTTTGTAGAATTTTTATAACTTAAATTAAGGTATATATATAATTGTATTAAATTCATTGGCAAAATCAATTAACTAACGTGCTATAAATAATATTTGTATTATGATATTCTGATATACTGAATGTAATAATGGTTGTTTTAGTTAAATTCGAACTTGGAACATAGCACCCTACAGTCTATATCCAGCAATCGAGTCAAGTATGGGGTGTTACAAAACTTGTTTATTCTAATAAAGTTAGTAAATGCATTTGGAAATTCAATTACAATAAAGTGAATTATCTTACGAACTCCTGGTTCACATTGTTTTGTACGAGGGTATTAGATAATTATAATTCATTCCATGTATTTTATTTATCCAACTTTTTATTCTCTCCCCCTAATAACGGGAAAACTATCTCATAATAATCAACTCATTTTATAACTAAATCTCAAATTAATAGCTAAAAAATATTTAATAATATAAGGAGACTCATATCAATGTACATTCCTAACCTCCTATGAGGGCCCATCTTTGTGCATTGTTGTGGAGATATTGAAACATATATTGCACATCCAAAAATTCTAAGAGGGAAAATTTTTAACTCCTAACTAAAATTCAATTATAATATAGAGTATTTATTATAACTTATTGGCTTAATGTGTGCAAGTGTTATAGCGTGTAATTAATTCAACATAATCTCATGTTGAAATAAGAAGCTTTGTTCTAATTAGTAATGGTTTAGATATTAACCGAAGGTGTTCAATCAATTATTTCTCTAAACCAATATGCATATAAATAAAAGGCTTTATAAAAGTTGTCCAAACTTATATACAATAATTATTAAAAGCCTGAGATATAAACTAATTGGCATTAGCAAGAATTATCTCGATTGCATAATATGAAAGTTTTTATTATTAAATTAGTCATTAAAAAAATAATCTCACAAATAAAAAGTTGTGATTTAATAATGCACATGTGATTTGTCTACTAAAATCATAAACATCCACTTGCTAGATAAATGGGCTCATAATTCTCTTGCAAATACAAGAGATTTAATTTCAACTTTTGCTAGTGAGGCTCTAACAAATCTTCTTATTTAGAACAAGTAACTATTAAGAAATCTTTAAAATGAAGAATCTTTAGGTTCTTTAATAAATATCCATGTAAATTCTCATTTGTTGCATCATTATTGATACGACCTTAGCTCGGGATGCCTCTACCAAATCCATTGAGTTGCCACAAGGGCCTATTACTAAGTCACGAGCTAAGAAATTTAAAGACACATTGGCAAGCTACGTGGAACGAGTTTGGGAAGAACGAGTTTGGGAAGAACGAGTTTGGGAAGAACAAGAAGTCGAACCCATTAATCATGCATGAGTGAACCCCATAGGCATTACTTACAATTTATTGCCAGTAGAATTTAAATTTTAATAAACTCATCTTAAGTTTAATAAATGAGTTGTTGGTTTTAATTCAACTCATCTTAGTGTATTTATTTGAGTTTTTATTGAACTTCATTTAATAAGATACTTATTTAATTAATCTAGTTACTAGGATAATTTATTGAAGTATGATTTCAAGTTTATTTAATTTTGCTTCTTTTAATTAAACTAGTTGTTGCATTAATTGATGCCTTTGTTTCTAGTTCATTTATTGAAGCCAAGTATTTAATGTGATTGAGTTTAATTAGTGAGTAATTGTGTTTAATAAAGTTCATTTTAATGTGTTTATTGCAGGTGTCCCTTCATCTCACAACCGTTACATTTCAAGGCTCTTACAACTTAATGGAAGTGACTTTTCAAGTATTTTTTTTTCAGTTATGAAGGAAAGAGCTGTTACAAGGGAGGTTTCATGCATCAATTAAGGAGTTTTAAGGAGCATTTTAACACCCTTTTAAATTCGACAGCAACCTCTTTACCTACCAGTTGATTTTGTTCTTTCAAATAATTAAAACAAGCATTCAGAACACCATTAAGTAGCTGGTGTCTTTTCAACTAGCCAAGGAACATCTCAAGAGACATTTTTCAAGCAATCAAGGATATTTATTCAGCTGAATTAAAGTGAATTCAATGATGGAGTTAATTGTTACAAGAATGCCAAAAGACTTGAGTTTAATTTCAGTTTTAATTAGCACATTAAGATGTAACTATTTAGCTAGTTTTTCTATACCTATAAATATGTGTAACCAGCCATTTTTGAAAGACGTTTAGACATTTTAATGAAACTCTGCTCATTTGGTGAGAAATACTTTTCTCCGATTTTGTTCAAAGACTTGTTGGCTTATCTACAAAGCTAGTGGCGTCAACCCGTTCTTTGCCTTTCCCAAACTTATCACTTTCGCAAGTATGGCGTTCGAATCCTATACCGAGGTTCCTATCTTTCTTGATAGTGGGTCGAGGTTTTTGACCGAATTTACAAACCTTTTCAAAAGCATATAAGTATTGGGTCGACATTAATTAGTATTGGTTTTTGCTTGCTTCTTGAACTGTTTCTTTCCATCCTTTTACCATATCCAAAACATAATAAACTTTTACCACTTATTTGATAACCAAATATTTTCCCTTTCCAATTAGCCATTTTATTTTTGATCTTTTAATCCCAGTTAAGCCTATTTCATTGATTTAGTTAGATATCCATCTAATTGAACCATACTTTCTCGTAGACGATTGGGCAACGTAAATACGACTCGACTCATCATTCGAGGTGGATTGTATCATTTGGTATCAAAGCCGTTCTTTTGGATTAACTATCAGAAATTATGTTCTTTTGAATATTGATATACTAGCTCTTCTCAACCTTCAAATTAATTTTGTACTACAAAATAGTATATTGATATTGGCTTGTTTTATTACCACGTTGATAATGTAAGTTATCTCTAATTTTCAAAGGTTATCTTTAGAACTCTTTTTGTTTTGTAGTTTCCACTTCTTGTGATGATAAAAAGTATTATGACTATTTTTATGATGGTTATTATTACGCCACCAATTTGCGTTCACTTCAGGGAATGAAATAGATCCTTTTAGATATACTTATATCCATGTGAATAGACTATTTATTTAAAAAAAGCTAATATCACAAAAAATTTCTTATTCAACATTGAGTCTTGATGATTTTATCAAGAAGTAAGCAAATTAAACTCCATTAGTAGACTTAGAATCTAATCAAAATTTATCAATTCCAAAATTTTATCCCAAAATAACTGTGGGGTGTGCCTCGCATTTATTGGACTCTTTGTAGGCACTTAGAAAGACAATCGACGAGTAACTGAAGAAGGGCCAAAACAGGCCCAACATCATACTGAGGAGCACCGGGATGTTAGGACGATGCGATGAAATCCCAAGATGAACGTGGCATCAATGTCATGACAACGAGAGCATGGACGTCATGAGGTCACAACGTTTTCCCAACTTATGCAACCGCGTTTTGACAATTTAACATGACTTCTTTTTCCTAATTAAACTCTAATTACTCTAGGAATATTTTAGACATATTAGGACTTCATTATTAGCTTATTTAAGGGGATTTTGTTATGTGAGATTTGGTGAAGAGTTTTGGGGAGAGTTTTTTAGAGAGCTTTGTATTCGAGTTTTGAGTTTTGCTCTTTTAAGGTTGTTTCTATCTTATACTCTCATTTGATGATTATTTAATGAAAATTTGAAGCCTCCTTGTCCATGTTTTTTTATCTTTTTAATTGAGGGTTTTCTACGTAAATATTTATGTATTCAATTTCCTCTATTTTTCTTGTTTATTATTTATACGAGTCGATCCCCAAAAAATAATACCAAAGCTTGGTTCAGATTTCGCAATCGACTCGTTCAAGATGGAAACAATAAAATGCAATATTGAGAAGTTCAATAGAATCACAAATTTCAATTTATGGCAAGTTCAGATGACAACAATTTTAATTCAAAATGGCTTAAAAAGGGTCGTTACTGGGCAAAAGCTAGAAAATCTAGACTAAACAAAATGGGAAAAGCTTGATGAGAAGGCTTTATCAACAATTCAGTTGTACATCACAAACAATGTGTTGTAGGAGGTGCTTACAGAAAGAACGACAACAACCTTATGGAAAAAATTAGAAACCCTATTTATGACAAAGTCTTTGGCTAATCGATTGGTGATGAAACAACACTTATACATCTTTTGAATGGACGAATGTAAGTACCTCATGGGTTACATCAATTAATTTGTTACCTTCTTAAATGATCTGAAGAATGTTGAGGTTAACATAGATAATGAAGGTTAGGCTATGCTATTATTGTGCTCTTTTCCCCTTCTTATAAAACTTTTAAGGAGACCCTAATTTATGGTAGAGATAAACTCTCATTTGAGGATGTGAAGGGTAACTTGTTGAGCAATGAAAAACTCAATAATAAGTTAGGTTCAGGTAGCAAGTCTGGTAGTCAAGCCTCGATTTTGGTTGCTAGAAACAGACAACAGTGTAAGGATCTAAGTCAAAATAAATCTAGGTTAAAATTGAAGTCAAGGAATCGTGACAAGATATGTAACTACTATAAGAAGTTGGATCACATAAAGGCAGAATGTTATAGGTTGAAAAATAAAAATAGGAGGGCTGCTAAGAGTGACAAGGAACAAAAGGTTGAGGTAATTGATACTAGTGTGGCCGAGGACAAGGGTGATGATTGGTTGTTGGTGTCTACAATCGAAAGGTCTAAACTTATGTACGAGTGGATTCTAAATTCAGGGTGTTCTTTCCATATATGTCCAAACAATGACTTGTTCTCCACATATAGTCCAGTTGAAGGTGGTTGAAGGTGGAGTTGTGCTTATGGGGAACAATTCACCCTGTAAGGTAACCAATGTTGGTACCATTTAGATAAAGATTCACGACGAAATCATTAGGACATTGTCAGATGTTAAGCATGTGCTTGATTTAAAGAAGAATCTCATCTTCTTGAGAAATTTAGGCTCGAAGGGTTGTAGGATCACCGTCGAGTCAAGCAGCATTAAGGTATCTCTTGGAGTTATTGTTCTAAAGAGAGGTCGAAATGCCGACAATCTTTATGTTCTGTAGAGTTCAATGGTGACTAGTAAAGTAACAATTTCCTTGTTTGTTAAGGAGTAGAGTCGACTCATTTGAGGCATAGGCAACTTGGTTATATAAAAGAAAAATGTATGACTATTTTGAATAAGAAAGGTTCTCTTTTAGGTGTAGGAGTTGAAAAGACATAGCATTGCATTTATGGGAAGTAAACTCGAGTCAAATTTGATTTGACACTTCAAAAAACTAAAAGTCTTCCAATTTCCAAGTTCAAGCACTGCTTGGACTCAGTTAATATCCTGCAAAGATCAAGTTAGGCTCGTGACGAGCATTGGCAAATAAGGTGTATTAAATACGAGTCAATGTGGAGATTTGTGGGGTGTGTCTCGCATTTATTAAACTCTTTATAAGCACTTAGAAAGACGATTGACAAGCAACTGAAGAAGGGCCTCGTCATGACGACGAGATGAAATCCCAAGATGAAAGTGGCATCGATGTCATGACAAATAGAGTATGGACATCACGACGTCACGACGTTTTCCCAACTTATACAGTCGTGTTTTGACAGTTCAACAGGACTTCTTTTTCCTAATTAAACTTTGATTACTCTAAGAATATTTTAGTTATATTAAGACTTTAATAGTAGGCTATTTAAAGGGTTTTTGTAACCCTGTTTTAGAGAGTTGATAAAATATCTCTTCTGTGAGACTTGATGAAAAGTTTTGGGGAGAGTTTTTTAGAGAGCTTTGTATTTGAGTTTTGAGTTTTTCGATTTTAGGGTTATTTTCTACAGCTTGTACTCTCATTCGATTGCTTGTTTAGTGAAAAAACGAGGCTTTCTTTGCCAGTGGTGTTTTATCCTCTTCACTGAGGGTTTTCCACGTAATATTTGTGTGTTCAATTTTCTTTATTTTTCTTATTTGTTGTTTATACGAGTCGATCCCCAACAATAATTTATATGACACTAATACACCCCAAGGTCAAAAACACTGAATCAAAATTCATACCGTTATTAAATCTTTTACCATCCTTAAGAACTTAAAAATAAAATAAGTTAATAAAGACATATATAATTAATCATGAATTAGTTGATTAAAAAATTAATCAGATATAAAACATTAAATAAAAGAAACTTCTTGTAAAACTTTACATTTTTCCATATAAAATTTTGAAAATTATGGAGAATAAATTTGATCATTGATAAAATGAACTATCACTCTAAGCAAAATCATGTTGATTACATATTATAAAACTAAGAAAAATATAGTAAGAACAAAAGAGAAAAGTAGATTCAAAAGTGAATAAAAATCAACTTTTTACTTAAAATATCTTAAGCTTATACATTTCCTCTATTTATAAAGTCTTAATTACCATAAATTACAAAAAAATCATAAAGAAGATAATTAAGATACCCTATAAATTATTTAAAGGTTATCTGAGTTATATAGACATCTATTTATGAATGAATTTTAACAAAAACTATTTTTTATTACCTTCCATATATATATTTGTAATTTTAAAATTTTTAAACAAAATTAGGGGTAAATGCTAATTTTAGAAAACAAATTAAAAATATTAATTGATTTCTTAATTATTTAGGGTGTTGCATGAAAGTGCGAACATACTTTAAAAAAGTGCTTTCTATTAACACATCACCATCTTTAGTTAGAAAATTAAAAGCGGGCGCGTTCATGCCTTTGGCGCAAGACCATTTCCTAACTTCAACATTTTGGGTTTTTTAAATTCACGTTATTTAAAACTTTTCTTTATTTTATTTTTCTTTCAAATTTATTTATTTATTTATTTATTTATTTTTTACTTTTTAATTAAAGCTTATAATTAATTCAACTCATATGGATTCAAGATTTTCTAGTTTTATTTTTATTTCTAATTTTTAATTAATATTTTTAGTTAATAAACACGTTTAAACTTTTTTTTAACTCATATCCTTAATTTACAACTTCTTTATTTATATAAAAAAATAAAAACTATGTAATTATATAATTAAAAAGTTATACTTATATATATGTGAATATATTTTATTTTTTAAAAACATCAATTAATTTTTAATATGTTTTCTTGATTTATAATTTTTATATGTCAAATATTTATTTTTCTATCTATATTATGGTATGGAAAATTCTAATATTATGAAATTAGATAATTATTTCAAATATTATTGTTTTTTAAAGGTAAATTCATTAATTCATTCAATGAATGGAACCATACAATTCAATGAGAAAAATATAGAAAATACTCTTCGTAGATGATGAAGGACAAACTCCATTAACATAATAAAGGCTTTAGCCTCAGCATCAATAAAACATTATGTAACACCCTAATTTTGGGCCTAGTCGAAACAGTGATTTCGGGACCACAAATCCGACAATGAATATTTTATTTTTTATTATATTTTTATTGTCTACGATTTCACGGAATAATTTCGTGAAAATTTCGTTCGAAAATTTTGACATTCGGGCACTTAATTTAGTCAAAAGGACTAAATCGTAAAAAGTACAAAAGTTGAGTTCTACATACTAGAGGTGTCCAATTGTTATGAAATTTTAAATTGAGGGTCCTTAAATGGTAATTAGACCATTGGTTAATTGCTGGACAAAAATAGACATGAAATGGGTGTAATAAAATATTTTTAAGTTAGAGGTATTTTGGTAAACTAATAATAAAAAGAATTAAAAAGGGAAATAAGCCAAATTAGCTATCATCTTCTTCATTCAACCGTTTCTACCAGCAACAGCCATGGTTAAGAGCAAGGAAAATGGAAATTCGAGCTAAAATCGACAAAATACCAAGTTGTGGACAAAATGATAAAAATGGTCATTTTCATATAGAGGTAAGTTCGTGTGTTAATAATAATACAATACCATACTTGAATTGTAATTTTCTATTGTTATGGCATAAATTGTATGATTTATTATGTTTAGGAGAAGTTGATGGATGGTGTGTATGATATGGAAAATGTGATGCTTGTTGTGTCAAGTGAAATTGAATGGCAAATTATTGTTACACATTATGACACGTTGACAATTAGTTTTGTCACAACTCAAGCACGACATATCTGGAGTAATTGCAAGCACTTAATACAATAAGGAAATCAACCCTGGATGGTTCAAAGCAACAAGTAGACAAAAACTTTTAAAACTGAAGACTTATTAAACAATGGAAAAAAAAACAAAAAGAACATAAAACTTAAGACAACAGAGGTCCAAATCGACACGTGAAATAATTTATTATTTTGAAATACTCTCAAAACAAAAACAAATTAAGAAGTTTGACGAATAGCTACCTACTTTCCAAGAAAAAACTGTTGGAAAATATGGACATCACATATATAATAAGGGTAATTACATGTTATTATTTACTATCATGATAGGTTAGCCCAAATTAAAAGTGATCTAACTTAGTTAAAGTTTTATTTGGCTTTAATTATTAAATAAAGTGTGGGTCAAATATGTGTAGATACTCTAGTAATTGAGTTCTAATTAAATTCTAATTAATGACGGGCTAATTAGGAATTAGAACTAATATGCCAAGGTTATAAATATTAGGGTTATGGTCCCTAAATTATACAAGAAGATATTTTTTCTAATATCCCATCATTAGGGAAGAGAGAGCAGATATTCTCTGAATTTCTTGTGTGCTAAATTGGAAGATCAAATCCTCAAAATCCGGTAAAACTTCAAGGAATTCATGGATTCAGGTACGCTCCGCATTTAGTTTTATTCTTAATTTATTCTTGATGATTTGACATGATAGATCCTGGTTTATTCAGTTTTATTTTAGATTTATTTTACAAATCTAACAAGTGGCATCCGAGCTTTGTCATGTTGAATCATTGAGAATGAATTGATTCTTTATTTTTTTTGGGATTGATTCGTTTTTCCTTTTTAATTTAATGGATTTGATATTTTAATTATATAGTATGTTGAATCTTTGATATTTCAGATAAATTTTTAGGTTTTGATTCTTTAAATAAAGTTTTAGGGTTTTATAAATATAATCTAGTTTAATATTTGCATATGCTATCGATAGATGAATGTTTATTTATTTATTTATAATCAATTGATAAAAATTGATTTCTGAGATTTCTTTCTCTTCTTTTCACATAATTATTTTACAAATTTTGGTTAACGTCGTTATTAAATTAAAGTTACATACTTACAACTTTTTGCTATTGAAGAATTCCAATTGGGTTGTATAATTGGTTTTGAAAGTTAATTCACTTGATAATCAAATAAATGAATGTTGGTAAGATGGTTTTTTTTTTCGCACTATTTGTTTTAAATTTTCTGTTTGTGGTTGAATATATATGGAATTATCATCTTTTGTTTTTATTCATGATGAATTATATTCACCATTGAATTTAATTCATATATACGAATGATTACTTTTGGTTTCTGTTATAATTATTTTATATAAGTTTTAGTCCTTATGAAACCTGACTAAAATTAAAATATTTGAAATTTTTTTTTAAAATATGGTTGCTATGAATTTTCATAAGTAGTTCCGCATATAAAGACTTTTATATAATTTGGGATTCTTTTTATATTTAGTGGTTATGGATTTTTTTTTAAGTATGTGTGCATATAAAGAAGTTTTTTGATAATGTCTTTAGTCATGAATATAAATTTGAGTTTACATGAAATATGTAAGGCAAGCCAATATTATTTTTATATTATTATAATTGTGTGTATATATTATATGTGTATATATATTATATGCATATCAATGATTTTGAGGATTAATGCATGATTATAGTTTGTGTGAATAGGTGTTTATAACCATTATTCAATAAGATATCTTTTATGGTTTAATTGGTGAAATTAAGTTTTGATGGATATCTTTGAAGTTGTTAATTTTTTTTTTGGTTATGGTTATATATTCAATTTTATGGGTGTTTTGGTGTAAATTCATGTCAACTATATACATATTTAAATATTTTGGTTTTAAGTTTGGTTCTATAATCTTAGATTTTGGCATCTTATGGTTCCAAATATTTGGTTAAATTATGATGATATGGTTTATTGTATGAATTGTGGGATATGCCAACTATTATAATTTTGTTTTTTTTTTGTTTTTTAGATTTATTGGCTTGAAAATATTTTTCAAGTATTCATGTGAATATTTGTTCAATCATAAATATAACTTTGGATTTACATGGTAAATTCAGGGTAAGTTTTTCTATTTAATTATGAATACATGTATATGCGTGAATTGCTTTGGTGTTTTAATCCATGCCAAAATTATGAATACATGTTCTTGTTAATTATTTGGCTTTGAACCACTACATTATTTATGTTTGGTTTTGGAACAAAAAAGAAAAGAAAAGAAATAGTCAAAAATTAAGGTTTTCAACTTTTTATTGCATTATTAAGAAAACCTTATTTTGAGTTATTTCGGAGTCTAAAAAGCAATAAAAAAATAGTTTTGACGTTTGATGTAACACCCCTATAACCCGTATCCGTCGCCGAAGTGGGTTATGAAGAGTTACCAATCCAAAACACTACATTTGTACATTCACATTTTCATAAGTTCATTAGCAATTATATGCATAGCCAAACAAAATCAAAGATCGAAATTCAGACTTATACCGACATTCAAAAGTTACCATATTCACATGGCTTATATACAACAACATCTCAAAATATCATTCACTTAAGTCTATTCTATACATGCCATACGAATTCCAAAACATAATAGTACCAAAACGATAGATAGTGTGACGAGTTGCTGACGATCCCCGAGCAAGTGGCTGGAGTCAACGATCTAAAAACAGAGAAACATAACAAACGGAGTAAGCTTCCATAAGCTTAGTAAGTTTTAAGCAATGAAACAATTAAATTCAATTATAAATCAATCAATCAAATTCTCAAGTGACATTTCTTAGTTATATTATCATTTGGCTGAATATATATACAAACATTTAAAGTATATTTAGCATATTAACTTCACTTGAATCTGAATTCATATAACATATGTAAATCAAATATTTTCACATAACTTCACATTTTGGCCGAATGTATCAGGATCATATACATATAGTCTTAATACTTATTCACATATATATCATATTACATACTTGGGATTCAATCCCAATCAAGCTCATATAAGTACAAGATACACACCTGGCCAACTTAAAGTATTATACGGTTTCAATTGTCGTTTTATCACGAAGTCTCAAAATCTTAGATTTATATCAAATCACCGGCAATTAGCGTGCTAGGTTTAAAACCCAAATTCATCATCGGCACGAAGCCTGCTAGACTTTAAGTCTGAACTCATTCACCGGCATTACGCCTGCTAGGCTCGAAGCCCGATATTGACTCATTGGCATTATAGCCTGCTAGGCTCGAAGCCTGATATTAACTTACCAGCATTATAGCCTGCTAGGCTCGAAGGCCTGAATAGTACCGTACGATAATCAAATCAACAAGTTCCATATAACATAATCATATCAATTAGGTACTAGCATCATTTGAACATATATAATTATACATCTCAAACACTTTTCTTTCATCTCATTTTCACACTTAGCATTTGATAGCTTATGCATAACATTTCACTCACCTTCATTTCAAACTTATCATTCGATTATAAAAGCACATTGCATATTTACCAACATGTTATACTTGCCATTAGGCCACATAAGCATGATCATTTCATCTTTAACATTCGGCTAAATCCATACCTTACAAGGAATACCTAATTCACATAATATATCAGATTATAATCGATTGTTATTTACATTTGATTACTTAAAACTTACCTCGGATGTTGTCGAACGATTACAATGGCTATTCGATTACTTTGTCCTTTCCCTTATCCAACTTTGGTCCCCTAAGCTTTTGAGCTAAATCAAACAAATTTACTTCATGATACATTCGACCTTGGCATAATTTCATTAAAAATCCCTCCTAGCCACTTCACAAATCAATTATATCATCTACTTAATATTTCATAACTTATCATGCTAGCCGAATATTATCTATTCAAGTTCTCATTCGGCCATAGCACACACAACATGTTATCCGATTTTCCCACTTAACATCTAATGCACATATATGCTCATTTGTCTAGCTCAAGTTCACCTATCTACCATTACTCATAAAAAGAACATGAAACAACAACCATTTCCTTCAACTCAATTCATGACCGAATGCTCACAACACAACAATTTTCAAAATTTAAACATGGGTTAACTAAGCAATGCTTTGACCATGCTAATTTCGCAAGAATATCAAGAAAATACATGGAACATACCTTTGAATCATGCTAAGTAAATGACCGAATGTGCTTGAGCTTTTTTTTACCTCTCTTTTTCTCTTAATTTCGGCTATGAAGAACAAAGTTGAACAAGCTTTGTCCTTTTCATCATTTTGTTATTTTATTTATCTTTATTTTATAAATAAAGCCATTAAATATTATAATGCTAATTTAAAATGCATATAATATATGGCCGGACACTACAAATTAAAGTGGGAAATTTGACATGCAAGTCCACCTATTTTAAACCATAAAATATTTGGCCACTACAAATTAACCTATCACATTTTCAAAATTTCTCACATAAGTCCTATTTAATAATTTCACATACAAAGGACAAAATCAAAGCATGAAATTTTCATACATGCACTTTCACATATAATAAGCATAGAATATAACATTTAATTATTTTTGTGACTCGGTTTTGTGGTCCCGAAACCACTTTCTGACTAGGGTCAAATTAGGGCTGTCACATTTGACTATTAGGGAAATTTTAAATTTGAATATTGGTATGTTTATATATATTTTAAAATAACTTAATTGAAGCAATAAGTCACCAAAGTGATTTTTTTGTATAAATTATTTTGTTTTAAAATGTAAAAGTTTGTGTGCATGTAACTTAAGTTATGTTGATATTGATTGGCCCAAATGAAGGTTAATAATATTGCATGCGCAACTATGGTGATAAACATGTGACGATTATTTGGTTTTACATGTAAGTAATAAATCGGCCCAAAGGAAGATTTATTGTTCGACATGTTCTTTGTAACATCCTGATTTTGGGCCTAGTCAGAATAATGGTTTCGAGACCATAAATCTGAAGTAGAAATAATAATTTTATGAATGTGTTAAGATCTATGATTTGTTTTCATGATTGTGTGAAAATTTCATGAAAAAAAATTATTGATAAAGTGTCTAATTTAACATGTAAGACTAAATTGCAAAAGTTGAAAAATATGTGATTCTAGAAGCTTTAAGCATGAAATAGCTATGGATTATTAATTAGAGGTCCTTAAATAGCAATTTGACCAATTTTTATTTTTATGGACAAAAATGGGCATGAATTGGTAAATTTTGAAAGTTTAGCAAAAATGGCATTTTTTTCATTTGGTCAATAAAAGAATTAAAAGGGAAAAATGAAGCAAAAGTCATGTCCATCTTCAACCTCTTGTGCCGAAAATTCTAAGGAACCATAACTAGGGTTTCTCCACTTTCCAAGCTTGATTGTAAGTCAATCCTAGCTTCGTTTTTAATGTTCTTTACATTTTTGAAGTCCTCATAACCCGATTTACTTATTTTTGGCCATATTTTGAAGTAGGGTTCATATTTGAAATTTGACCCATGTGTGACATGCTTGTATTTTGATGTTTAATGGAAAAATATGAATATTTGATGTGTGATAAACATCTTTTACTAAGTGATTTTTGATGAAAACGCCTAAAAAGGACCTTTTTGTAAAAGTTATAAAAATGGGTAGTAGAGATGTGATTTGATAAAAAAATGTGGGCTGGTACAAGCATGATATAGGTTCGGCTAGGCTTAGGTAACAAAGAAAATGAGTACATTTCATTTTACGAGCCTAGGGATTAATTTGTAAATATGTAAAATTTTAGGAGAAAAATTGTAATTTTGCCAAAATATGGTTTTTGGATTGATTTGAACAATATAATAATTAGATGAGCTAAATTTTCTATTATAGATAAAAAAAATGGAGTCTGGACCTAGACCGGGGAAATAGTAAGATTTTGGACTAAATCGAATTAGTTGTCCATATTTTGTATCGAGGTAAGTTCATGTTAAATAATGCAACTTTATATTATGCATTTAATATTTTGATATTTCATGAATTATTTAATTATTTTTATGAATAGGATAGACGAGGATTCGATGTGATAAAATTCCCGGTTGAACTTAGGAATAGTTAGGAGACAAATGTCATGACATTAGGGTTATGTGTGATTTCGTGTAAGACCATATCTGAGATATGGCATCGATATTTGATTACGTGTAAGACCATGTCTGGGACATGCATCGATACGAGATATCGTGTAAGACCATAGCTGGGCTATCGGCATCGATATATGTGATCCCATGTAAGACTATATATAGGATATGACATTGGCATCTTATTATGTGTATGAGATTTTCTCGTGTATCCTTTAGTATTCCAAGTGGTTCAACGAGTAATTTGAAGATTTTGTCAAGATGTGAAAGGCTATGATTATGTTATGAAGTGGCACAGGTATGTACGCAGAACTCATGAGATATGATCTTGGTTTATGATGCATTATTGGTAAGGATGCAAATGAGTAAGATATGCCTACAATTATTTGATGATTATGTACAAATTTATAATACGTTATGTGTATGTTAATACATGTTTAATGTTGCTTATTATTTACATGCAAACTTACTAAACTTAAAGCTTACCCCATTCTTTTTTTTATTCCTTTTAGTGTCGCCAAGCTAGCTAAGGGATCGGAAGTCGTCAGAGTATCGATCACACTATCAACTTAGTCATTTGGGTATAAATGGTTTTGATATTTTGAATATGGCATGTATAGGGGACTTGGTCTTTTTGTTTATGTGTCATATTAATTTGGCCCAATGTGTTGGCTAATAATGACTTGACTATTCATTTTGTATATGGCCATGAGATTGGTTCATATTGATTATTTGGGTTTAAACCTATTCATATATCCATGCATGTGCTAAGGTCATAAATGTTGTGGTTAAAATTGTTTGGCATTGTGAATGTGATCATAGATGTTGATGATGGAATCGTGAGTAAATGGCATGATGACAACTAAGATATGAATGTGTAAAATGGAGTAAATTGATGTTACATATTACATGTGATTTGGTAAACTTGGCTTCACAAGGTATGGTAACATGAGCATGTATAAGTTGATATGGTGTTGCCATGAACATGACCTAATTGATGATGTTTAAACATTTAATTATGTCATATTAAATGCCCTTGAAATTATGTATGTGTTTGAGCAAATAAGGGTGGCAATTGGCTTCGAAAATAGCCTCAAAGTTGTCCACATGGGTAGACACACGAGCATGTGTCTAGGCCGTGTGTGACACACGGTCTGGCCCTATGGGTGTGTGATCTGACCGTGTGTCCCCTGCACCTTTGTTTTGAGAAACAGAATGCCCAGTAGTAAGCACACAGGTACGAGACACGGCCGTGTATCTCGACCGTATGAGAGACACGGCCTTAGGACATGGGTGTATGCCCTGGCCGTGTGAAGTATGCACCTTATTTATGAAAATTCATGAAAATTAAATTCGCCACACGGCCTAGCACACGGGCGTATGACCTTATTTTGTTGATGACATCATAAACAGAAAGTTACATGGGCTGAAGATACGGGCGTGTCCCTAGCCACACGGGCGTGTGAGACTACACGGCCTACTCACACGGGTGTGTGACCCTCCAAAACAAGAAAATTTTCTAAGTGTTGTAAAAGTTTTGAAATTCCTCAGTTTAGTCCCGAACCACTCCAAATGTATGTTTTGGGCCTCGTAGATATGTATAAGGAACGATATGCATATGTATGAATAGTTTTAAATTGGACGCATTTTATTACCCGGTTTGGTATGAATGTTTATGTTTAAGTCTGGTAACGCCTCGAACCCTATCCCGGCGTCGGACACGGGTAAGGGTTGTTACATTCTTATTGTCAATGTTTGGTTACTACACCAAGATATCACTTACAAGTTAATATTTTGTCCAAAGATGAAATATTAATGGAGTGTCCGATATCTTAAGATGAGGTTTACCTTTATTCAAATTATTTTGGTTTAAATTTGAAGTCTTATGTAAAGTTATTTATGGTTTATGATTTATTCAACTATTATTATATTTAGCTGTATATACATATATATACTAGTATATTTTAATTTGATTGAAAGATGAAATTAAAAGAAATATTTCGAAACAAATAAATTCAAATTTTGGCTTTGGGTTTTAATTAAGGATGTCTAATATTTTAAAAAGATTAGTTGAAACAAAATGCCGCCAAAGTAACCTCTTTTATGTAGATTAGTTTATTTGAAATATCAAGATGATTATATGTTTTTGTGATTAATGCGTTTATATTGACCCAAAGGTAAGTTAATATTTGTTAGAATTTCGACGACATCTGTGGTGATAAATGTGTGACAATTATAAGGTACTTTATATGAGCAACATGTTAATTCAAAGATTAATTCATTGTTTGACTTAATTTATTGTCAATGTTGATTGCTACAACAAGAGTATAGCTTACTGTTAAGATTACTGTTCAAAGACTTGATTTTGATTTTGTGTTTGGTATCTTGAGATGAGATTAGTCATTATCCTAAATTTATTGTTTACTTATGAATATTGACGTGAGCTTATTTTTATTTATTTTTTGTTCTACATTCAGATAATTCATCTTCTATTGCCACAATATCTGCTAATATAAATTCTATGCCCATGCTTAATGGGACTAATTTCAATGAATGGAAAAGACACTTACTTATAGTGTTTGGTTGTATGAACATAGACATTGTGTAACACCCCAAACCCGACCTAGATGTTATGGCCAGATCGACATGCCACATCGAAGCGTTCAAAACATTTTATATTATTGATCCAGAAAAACTTACTTAGTGTTTTAAAAGATAATTTCATTATAGGTTAAAGTGAATGGAAGCTGTGCACCAGGTAGGAAATCAGAAAAGAGGAGGTGAGTCCATCGGACTGCTTAAGTACCAAGCTCCCTTCGGATCCAATCCTAGACATGCATACCGCCATTGCCACACCTTAACGTCATGTATATTTCTAGGAAACCGATTTGATTAAGTTCTTTTTAGGAAAATGGATTAATTTTGGAAAATACTTTCATTGCGGAAGCTTTGCTTGTTATCGTGGTATTTTGAAATCAATTGTTGTTTTTGAAAACGCGCCATAAAGCTTTCCAACTTCAACAGTTAAAATAAGTAATACTTATCTTAGTAACACATATTAAAACCATCAAGAATAATTAAGCGGCCTTATTACATTTAAAAAAAACCCAAAACCTCAAACGTAAATAAAAGGATATCCAGTTCACCAGAAGAAAATCAAACTTTCAGAACGGGTGGCCACTCCGAATTCCCTCACAGCTCCAAGCCCACTATGGTTGGGGATTACCTGCGTGGATGGAAATAAAAGGGGTGAGTTTGGGGAAACTCAGTGTGTAAATTAACCCAACCATAGCCTATATCAGCTCAAACCACAGAAACAGAATAAGTTGGCCTTAGCCCAGAACAGAAATTCAGAATAAAGCTCATAGGCCCATAACAGAATAGAACAGATATTACATGTTTATGCAGAAACCCAACCATATCCAACCGTATACACCCCCGTACCAACCTTACACCGTGTGGGGAGACAACTTGACCCACCCAACCGCTACACACCACAGAATTTGTAGCATGACTGCCAGAACAGATAATGTGACAGAGTCACTAGATACAGATAATCGTGGCAGAGCCACCAGAACAGATATATGTGGCAAAGCCACCAGATCAGGTATTTGTGGCATAGCCACCAGGACGCTTCCTTCATAATATAACCCATGTCCCCATGCAACAGAAATAATATGTCATGGCATAAGTATATAGAAACAGAACATCATGCTTTTAAAAAAAAATAACCCTAGGGTATAACGGTAATTTTGCATACATAGGGGTGTTCAAGTAATTTCACTATTCTTAAGGTTTTCATACATAACATAGTCATTTACGTACGATCAGAAACACTTACTGCGTTTTCTTACCAACTTGGACCCGTTGGCCCATTATCCCGTTTTGGCCCATTAAGCCCAAAAATATCGAAATGCACAGAATCGCGCACTCTGCAGTCTTATCACTTTAATTTACCATATACATCAAACTATTAATCTCATGAGCATTCACACACTCGCAAGATCTCAAAATACCGGCTTTTCGGCATTTCGGCTTTTCGGTTTGTGCCGATCTAGTCTATAAGAGGGTGTTACACACCTGTTTGCGACGATATGCTGACGAGATCCACACATGAATCGCCTACAATTGGATTACTAACACGTTAATCTAACTATTCAAATACGAACTACGTATTAACCCCTTACAATATTCGGCCAATCACACCTACAGATCAGAGTAAGCTTATAAGAAATCAATAAGCAACTCATTAACAAATTTTTGTCAGTGTTTACCACATAACCATAATTTCACTGCAAGCTGTCTTCCTGAGCAACAGTCACTAAATCATTTATAGCTGGAGCTACGAAACTCCAAATCAAGTGTCGTTAATTTTCCCTGAAAATAGACTCATATATCTTCTATCCATAAAATTTTCAAAATTTTTGGTTTAGCCAATCAATACCAGATTTTTCTCAAAGTTTCCCATGTTTCACTGTTTGACTAATCTGACCACTCTTCATTACGAATCAAATTTCTCATTGTACAGGATTCAAAATATGTTCTTGTTTATTTCATTTGAAACTATACTCAATAAGATTTAATTACGTAATTTATTCAGCTTCTAATTCATCTCCCACAATTTATGGTGATTTTCCAAAGTCACGTTACTGCTGCTGTCCCAAGCAGATTTATTACCAAATCACTCTTTCACACATACCTTGCATGCATGTTATTTAAACATGTATATCACCAATCAATCATCACATATCTATGATTTTACTTAAGTATAATCTCCATTTCATCATTTTAAAGCACAACATGTTAGCCGATTTTTCCCTTTAGCATCTAAGGCACATGCATGCTCATTTGTTTGGCTCAACTTCACCTATCTTCCATTTTTCATCAAAAGAACATGAAATAACAACCATTTCCTTCATTTTAATTCATGACTAAATGCTCACAACACAACTAAAAACCAAAATATGCTTCAAGAGTTAAGGTAGAATCAAGAAGAACTCATGAACCTCAAAATAGAAGCAAGGTACCAAGAACTTACCTTCAATTTTCCTCCTCCTAGTGACCGAATACTCAAGAGCTTTCTCCTCTCATTCCTCTTCTCTAACTTTCGGCTATGATGAACAAAGATGGACAAAACTTTGTTCTTTTCATCCTTTTGTTATTTTATTACCCCATATTTTATGACACAAAATAACCTATATTATTTGTGCCATACCTATGCCATAATGTCAATAAAAAAAATGCCCATAATGCTTATCATGCCCATCATGGAACATTTACCTAACCCATTATCAATTTTTTATCAATTTGTACCATAAATTATGGATATCAAGTGCACATATTGTCTTCAACAACATGATGGTCGGCCACTTCTTGTAAAATGGGAGGTTTGACATGCAAATCCTCCTATTTTGCACTACTATTTATTTGGCCACTACAAATTAGCCTATAGCATTTTCAAACATTTTCACATAGGTCCTATTTCATAATTTCACTCACAAATGACAAAATCAAAGCATGAAATTTTTCCAACATTCACAGAATTCCCGAAAATTGGGGCGTTACACATTGCACTAAGGGAAGAACAACCCTCACCTCTCACTGTGGAAAACACCTGTAACACCCCGAACCCGAGACCGACACCGGAGTCGAACACGAGGTGTTAACAGACTTTAAACCCCTTATAAAAATATTTCTCAGACACTGCCAATCTGCGTACTAGTCGCTTTAAAAATCATATCTTGAGTTTCACAACTCGAAAATCAGTTTCGTGATTTTTCCCTGAAACTAGACTCATATACCCATCTACATATTTTTTTCTAGAATTTTTGGTCGGGCCAATTAGTACAGTTTATTAGTCAAAGTCTCCCATGTTACAGGGATCCACTACCCTGACCTTTGTGCATTACGACTTGGATATCTCCTTGTACAGGGCTCCAATACTGATGCCGTTTATTTCTATAGAAACTAGACTCAGAGATGAATCTATCCATATATGGTATGACTCCTAATTATCTCTGGTTAATTTGTAATGAATTTCCAAAGTCGAAACAGGAAATCCAGAAACCGTTCTGGCCCTGTCTCACGAGAACCTGAATATATCTTAACATACTATCCATATGATTGTTTCGTTACTTTCCTATGAAAGTAGATTCATCAAGGTTTGTTTAAATAATTTATTCACTATTTAATTCCCTTCCTACTATTTTTAGTGATTTTCCAAATCTACATCACTGCTGCTGTCAACATCTGCCTTTAAGGTAGACTTTACCTATTTCATGGTTTCCATGATTCAACTAGCCCTTTTTGCATAAATAGCACAATTTATGAAAGTGATTAACCATCCCCATGGCCAATCCTTGTCAAGCATATCCACACCAAATGATTATAACAATATACTCAAACACATATAAGCCATTTTCGCATGGCTATCCAAAATTTATACAAGTCCAAAGGGTCCACGACCCACAACAAACGGGTAGTCCTATACATGCCATTTCGAAGTTCAACCAAAATTGTACCAAAAGGGGGCTTTGATAGTGTGGGCGACTTTGACCTCAAGATCCCGAGTCCGATAGCTGGAGAACCAAATCTATAAAACAGAGGAGCAATGAAACGGAGTAAGCAATTTATGCTTAGTAAGTTTTGAGCAAGGAATTCCAGCACAACAAAAGTATAGCATTCATATAGCTAAACGGATAATTTCATATGCACAAATTTACGATATCGTACTTGCTTCACATTATCAACCCTTATGTACATACACAAAAGATCAACTCAGCCAAAGGCCGGTAGCTCGTTTATCAACTGAGCGAATACTTATTTGTAAGGGCTCAACTAAATTCAAGCACATACGAAACATACCTCAATGTTGGGATGTTTCGAGAGTATTAACTGGAATTTTACAGCAAGTTCATTCATTCCCAAATCACGTACCTTCGGAATTTAACCGGATATAGCTCCTCGTTCAAATGCCTTCGGGACATAGCCCGGTTATAGTAATTCGCACAAATGCCTTCGGGACTTAACTCGGATTTAGTAACTCGCACAAATGCCTTCGGGACTTAACCCGGATTTAGTAACTCGCACAAATGCCTTCGGGACTTAACCCGGATTTAGTAACTCGCACAAATGCCTTCGGGACTTAACCCGGATTTAGTAACTCGCACAAATGCCTTCGGGACTTAACCCGGATTTAGGATTTAGTAACTCGCACAAATGCCTTCGGGCTTAGCCCGGAATTAGTATCTCGCACAAATGCCTTCGGATCTTAGTCCGGATATTGTCACTTAGCACAAGCCTTCGGGACTTAGCCCGGACAGCATTCAAATAACCATGCACATTTAACAATAAATCATGGCCCATTCGTATTTCATTTTCGTTAGCAAAACTCAAACACAAGACATTTATCATTCTTGCAAATTCGGCTCAATAGCCACACAAAGAGCATGATTTTAATTTGCTCAAAACATGATCTAATCACATCATAATTTAAGCTCTTTTACTCAAGAACTTACCTCGGGTGTTGTCGAACGATTCCGATAGCTATTCGACCACTTTTTCCTTCCCTTTATCGGATTTAGTTCCCCTTTGCTCTTGAGCTTAATTAAACAAATAAATTGATTTAATCATTTGAGCATCGAAAAGAGGAACACAAGGCACTTAGCCCATATTTATACATTAGACATTAAAGTCACATATGTACGGAATCATGAATCAAACTCAACATTTTAGCTAATTTTTCCCCCTTGGCCGAATATGCATGTCTATTTTGGGGCCGATTTCAACACTTAATACATTCTACAAGTATGGTCACTTGTATTGACTAAACACCCTTTTGTTTCGAGTTCAAAACTTGGCTAATACACACATATACACACTAGTAAAGCATCCTCTCCCTTTCCATCAATTTAACACATGCATTGCTCATTAACATGCAAAAGTTATATTCGGCCTTAGCACACAACTTGCTGGCTGATTCTTCTCTATTTAGCAACCAATGCACATATGTGCTCACTCAAAAATGCTAAAAAGGAGGTTCAAGAATCATCAAGCCACCATCACATGCATCATTAACAAGCTTCATATTTAGCATGCAATGGCATTAACACAAACTCCACCTAGGCCGAATCTTAACTCATCCTCATGCCTCATCACCACAACATCAAACATCAACCAAGAATGATGCATCCATGGCCGAGTGTCATTTCCATCACATAGCAAGATTTAGACCATGGGCTAGGTAGAACTCAAGCTAACAACTAAAACATGCATGCATCTCATGGAACATCATCAAACATACCTTAGCCTAGCTACATGCATGGCCGAACCTCTTCAACCTTTCTTCTTCCTTCCTCCTTAAAATTTTTGGCCAAGGATGAACCAAAGGATGAGCATTTTTTTTCTTTGTTTTTTTCTTTCTAGTTTCGGCTAAATGAAGATGAGAAAGGATGAACAAAAATTTTCTCCTTTCTTTTCTTTAGCTCACGGCAATGGGGGGGGAAACAACTACACACATTTTTTTTTTGTATTCATCATACTCCTTTTCATTATTTTATGCCCATGCCCCTTATTTTATTTTTTTCCTACATACCTCACTAGGCCAACATGTTCCCAACATGTTTCCACCCATAGCATGGCCAACCACTAGCTCAAATTTTGGGTAATTTGACATGCAAACCCATCATTTTCACAACATGCATTAATAGACCATTTTAAATTAGCCTATCATATTTTCACCATGTCTCATATCAATCCCTATTTAATAATTTCTCATGCAATTGGCAAAATTGGAGAATGAAACTTCCACATACTCATGTACACACATAATAAGCATAGAATATGGAAATCAATTATTTTTATGACTCGGTTTTGTGGTCCCGAAACCACTTCCTAACTAGGGTCAATTTTGGGCTGTCACAACTCTCCCCCACTTAAGAAATTTTCGTCCCCGAAAATCTTACCGGTAAATAAGTTTGGGTATCGTTCTTTCATCGAGCTCTCGGTTTCCCAAGTAGGTTCCTCGATCCCGTGTTTGAGCCATAACACCTTAACTAACGGAACCCTTTTGTTTCGCAACTCTTTCAGTTCACGAGCTAGGACACGCATCGGTTCTTTTTCATAACTCATATCGGCTTGAATTTCAACGTCTGATGGGCTAATTATATGCGATGGATCAGATCGATAGAGTCGAAGCATCGAAACATGAAAGACGTCGTGAATCTTTTCAAGATCAGGGGGGCAAAATCAATCTATACGCAACCGGACCAACTCGTTCGGAGATTTCGTACGGCCCAATGAATCTCGGGCTCAACTTGCCCTTACGGCCAAACCTGAGTACCTTTTCCCAAGGCTAAACTTTAAGGAACACTTTATCTCCCACCTGATATTCAATGTCCTTTCGTTTCAAATCCGCATACGATTTTTTGACGATCTGTGGCTGCTTTCAGACTTTCACGGATTACCTTTACTTTCTATTCGGCATCCTTAATCAAATCAACTCCGAAAATTTTACTTTCATCGAGCTCGGTCCAAAACAATGGTGTACGGCATTTACGACCGTACAAAGCCTCGTAAGGTGCCATCTTAATACTTGATTGAAAACTATTGTTGTAAGCGAATTCAATCAAAGGTAAATATCGTTCCCATGAACCACTGAACTCGAGGATGCAACATCTCAACATATCCTCAAGTATCTGAATTATCCGCTCAGATTGACCATCGGTTTGGGGGTGAAAAGCAGTGCTAAAATGCAGCTTGGTACCCAAAGCTTCTTGCAATTTCTTCCAAAATCGTGAGGTGAATCTCGGATCTCTATCCGACACGATAGAAATAGGTACCCCGTGTAATCTCACAATCTGAGAAACGTACAATTCAGCTAGTCTATCCAATGAAAAATCCATACACACGGGGATAAAGTGAGCCGACTTAGTCAGTCTATCGACAACAACCCAAATCGCATCCTTCTTACTTGTTGACAATGGCAGTCCGGACACAAAGTCCATTGTGACTCGATCCCATTTCCACTCGGGTATCATGATCGGCTGAAGTAATCTTGAAGGCACTTGATGTTCCGCTTTCACTTGTTGACATATTAAACATCTCGAAACAAAGTCGGAGATGTCTCGTTTCATACCATGCCACCAAAATCGACGTTTCAAATCGTTGTACATTTTCGTACCCCCCGGGTGAATTGACATTCGGCTACAATGGGCTTCGTTCAGAATCAACGAAATGAGTTCCGAATTCCTTGGAACACACAAACGACTTCTGAACCTCAAACAATCATCATCATAAATTTGAAACTCCGATTCCTTGTTCGGAACACACTCAGCCCGTTTTGCAACCAATTCATCATCGACTTTCTGAGCTTCACGAATTTGATGAGTCAATAATGGTTTGGCTTTTAATTCAGCTATTAACACATTGTCGGGTAGAACAGACAAGTGCACATTCGTCGCTCGTAAAGCAAACAATGATTTTCGGCTTAAGGCGTCCGCAACCACATTAGCCTTTCCCGGGTGGTAATCAATGACAAGCTCGTAATCTTTCAACAACTCAAGCCAACGTCTTTGTCGCAGATTTAAGTCTCTTTGAGTCATCAAAATTTTGAGACTTTTGTGATCCGAAAATACATGGCACTTTTCACCAAATAAGTAATGTCGCCATATTTTTAAAGCAAATACGATGGCAGCTAGTTCAAGATCATGGGTCGGATAATTTTTCTCATGTGGCTTTAATTGTCTCAACGCATAGGCCACAACTCAACCTTCTTTCATCAATACGCAACCCAACCCAAGTAGGGATGCGTCACTATAAATGACAAACTCTTTGCCTGATTCGGGTTGCACTAAAATTGGAGCTTCAGTCAAATAAGTTTTTAGTTGATCAAAGCTTTTCTGACATTTCTCCGTCCATTCGAACTTAACATCCTTTTGAAGTAGCTTCGTCATTGGTGTGGCTATCATCGAGAAACCTTTGACAAATCGTCGGTAATAACCGGCGAGCCCCAAAAAGCTCCGAACTTCGGTAATATTTCTTGGAGGCTTCCAGTTAAGTATGGCTGAAATTTTGCTCGGGTCAACTCGAATACCCGATGCGGATACCACATGACCCAAGAAGCTAACCTCTCTTAACCAGAACTCACACTTACTGAACTTAGCATATAACTACTTATCCCGCAAAATTTTCAACACCAGTCTCAGGTGTTCAGCATGTTCGGTCTCATCTCTTGAATAGACCAAGATGTCATCAATGAACACAACTATGAACCGATCCAAATATGGTCTGAAGATCCGATTCATCAAATCCATAAATACCGCAGGGGCATTAGTGAGCCCAAATGGCATCACTAAGAACTCGTAGTGACCATATCTCGTCCTGAAGGCAGTTTTGGGTATGTCCGAATCTCGAATTCGCAACTGATAATAGCCCGATCTCAAATCTATTTTTGAGAACACTGAGGCTCCCTTCAGTTGGTCGAACAAATCATCGATACGCGGTAACGGATATTTGTTCTTTATCGTCACTTTATTCAGTTGACGATAGTCAATGCACAACCTCATGGTTCCGTCCTTCTTTTTCACGAACAATACTGGTGCACCCCAAGGTGAGAAACTTAGTCGAGCAAAACCTCTATCCGTCAATTCTTGCAACTGAGCTTTCAACTCTTTCAACTCGGTTGGTGCCATACGATACGGAGCTATCGAAATCGGCATAGTCCCAGGTACAAGCTCAATACCAAACTCTACCTCCCGAACAGGTGGTAAACCCGGTAATTCTTCAGGAAAAACATCCGGGTATTCGCAAACCACCGGCACAGATTCGGGTTTCTTGTCTAATTCTTTGTCATCCAGTACATACGCAAGGTATGCTTCGCACCCTTTTCTTACATATTTCTGGGCCAACATTGCTGATATTACAGCTGGCATTCCCTCCAAGTCCGTAGACTCAACTCGGATTACTTCATTATTTGCGCACCTCAAATCAATAGTCTTGCTTTTGCAATTCACAACCGCATCATGCGCGGTCAACCAATCCAAACCAAGAATAACATCAAATTCATCAAACGGCAAAAGCATCAAGTCCGCCGGAAAACAGGAACCTCGAATTTCTAGGGGACATTTCTTACACACTTTGTCGACCAGCACGTAACGACCCAAGGGATTTGACACCCGAATTATGAACTCAGTAGACTCAATAGGTAAAGTCTTACTGGATGCTAAGGTTTCACATATGTAAGAATGAGTAGAACCGGGGTCAATCAAAGCAATTACATTAGTATCCAAGAGAGTAAAAGTACCGGTAATAACATCAGGCGAAGAAGCATCCTCGCGGGCACGTATAGCATAAGCTCTAGCAGGCGCACGAGCCTCGGATCTGGTCATAACATCTCTAGATCCTCTCTGACCACCACCAGCATTGCCCGTATTTTCAGATGGTCTACCTCGAGCAGTGGTAGCACCCGGTTTCCCACTCTGATTTACATTCTGTTCAGACAACCTCGGGCAATCTTTAATGAAGTGATCAACTGATCCGCACTTGTAACAGGAGCGGTCAGGGAATCTACAACTCCCCGAATGCCATTTACCGCAATATCGACATTTCGTTCTGTCTCGACGTTCATCCCCAACACTGGCGACCGAAGTGCCTCGTGTACCCACAGGGGTCGATCACGATCTCGTCTAAAAAGGCCCGAAGTGCCTCTCGACCAGCCCACATCATCTCGAAATTTCTTCGATGCCTGTTGAAGAGACTTTCCCGAGGATCTTTTACGAAACTCTCCAGTTCCCTCATCAACTTTTTGTTTTTCTTTTCTAAGCTCTTCGGCTTTACAAGCTCGCTCGACAAGTACTACGAACTCTCGTATTTCAAGAACGCCAACGAACATTTTTATATCTTCATTCAGCCCATCCTCGAAGCGTTTACACATAATAGCCTCGGACGAAACACATTCCCGAGCGTATCTACTAAGTCTAACAAATTTTCGCTCGTAATCAGTAACTGACATAGAACCTTGCTTAAGCTCAAGAAATTCCTTCCGTTTTTGATCAACAAATCTCTGACTGATATACTTTTTCCGAAACTCAGTTTGGAAAAACTCCCAAGTTACTTGCTCTCGGGGCACAACAGAAGTCAGAGTACTCCACCAATAGTAGGCAGAATCGCGTAGCAAGGAGATAGTACACTTTAGGCATTCATCGGATGTACAAGATAGCTCATCGAGTACCCGGATAGTGTTGTCCAACCAAAATTCAGCTTGCTCGGCATCGTCGCTATCCGTAGCCTTAAATTCAGTAGCCCCATGTTTTCGGATTCTGTCAACTGGGGGCTTATTTGACCTTATTTGGTCAGTTACCGGAGGTATTGTAGGTGCGGGGGTGGTATTAGTCGGGAATGGAGGTTGTGGAACAGCCGTATTAGTTCGAATGTATTAGTTGAACCAATCATTCATCACGCTATAGAAAGCTTGTCTAGCTTTCTCATTCGGGTTACTACCATTAGGTTGAGAGTCCGCCGGCGCTGTCCCTTATGCGGGAGCAAGCGCTACACTCTCAAGATCATCAGCTACCTCTCGGTCGGGATCAGGATCCATTACTATAAATAAATACATTTACAATTGTCAGAAATCACCACACTATCAAGTAATCACATAAAATGGCATGTATAGCTAGACCCAACGCATTACGGTAGTCCTAGAATCGACTAAACCGTAGCTCTGATACCAATCAAATGTAACACCCCGAACCCGAGACCGACACCGGAGTCGAACACGAGGCGTTAACAGACTTTGAACCCCTTATAAAAATATTTCTCAGACACTACCAATCTGCGTACTAGTCGCTTTAAAAATCATATCTTGAGTTTCACAACTCGAAAATCAGTTTCGTGATTTTTCCCTGAAACTAGACTCATATGCCCATCTACATATTGTTTTCTAGAATTTTTGGTCGGGCCAATTAGTACAGTTTATTAGTCAAAGTCTCCCATGTTACAGGGATCGACTACCCTGACCTTTGCGCATTACAACTTAGATATCTCCTTGTACAGGGCTCCAATACTGATGTCGTTTGTTTCTATAGAAACTAGACTCAGAGAGGAATCTATCCATATATGGTATGACTCCATATTATCTCTGGTTAATTTGTAATGAATTTCCAAAGTCGGAACAGGAAATCCAGAAACCGTTCTGGCCCTGTCTCACGAGAACCTGAATATCTCTTAACATACTATCCGTATGATTGTTTCGTTACTTTCCTATGAAAGTAGATTCATCAAGGTTTGTTTACATTATTTATTCACTATTTAATTCCCTTCCTACTATTTTTAGTGATTTTCCAAATCTACATTACTGCTGCTGCCAGCATCTGCCTTTAAGGTAGACTTTACCTATTTCATGGTTTCCATGATTCAACTAGCCCTTTTTGCATAAATAGCACAATTTATGAAAGTGATTAACCATCCCCATGGCCAATCCTTGTCAAGCATATCCACACCAAATGATTATAACAATATACTCAAACACATATAAGCCATTTTCGCATGGCTATCCAAAATTTATACAAGTCCAAAGGGTCCACGACCCACAACAAACGGGTAGTCCTATACATGCCATTTCGAAGTTCAACCAAAATTGTACCAAAAGGGGGCTTTGATAGTGTGGGCGACTTTGACCTCAAGATCCCGAGTCCGATAGCTGGAGAACCAAATCTATAAAACAGAGGAGCAATGAAACGGAGTAAGCAATTTATGCTTAGTAAGTTTTGAGCAAGGAATTCCAGCACAACAAAAGTATAGCATTCATATAGCTAAACGGATAATTTCATATGCACAAATTTACGATATCGTACTTGCTTCACATTATCAACCCTTATGTACATATACAAAAGATCAACTCAGCCAAAGGCCGGTAGCTCGTTTATCAACTGAGCGAATACTTATTTGTAAGGGCTCAACTAAATTCAAGCACATACGAAACATACCTCAATGTTGGGATGTTTCGAGAGTATTAACTGGAATTTTACAGCAAGTTCATTCATTCCCAAATTACGTACCTTCGGAATTTAACCGGATATAGCTCCTCGTTCAAATGCCTTCGGGACATAGCCCGGTTATAGTAATTCGCACAAATGCCTTCGGGACTTAACCCGGATTTAGTAACTCGCACAAATGCCTTCGGGACTTAACCCGGATTTAGTAACTCGCACAAATGCCTTCGGGACTTAACCCGGATTTAGGATTTAGTAACTCGCACAAATGCCTTCGGGCTTAGCCCGGAATTAGTATCTCGCACAAATGCCTTCGGATCTTAGTCCGGATATTGTCACTTAGCACAAGCCTTCGGGACTTAGCCCGGACAGCATTCAAATAACCATGCACATTTAACAATAAATCATGGCCCATTCGTATTTCATTTTCGTTAGCAAAACTCAAACACAAGACATTTATCATTCTTGCAAATTCGGCTCAATAGCCACACAAAGAGCATGATTTTAATTTGCTCAAAACATGATCTAATCACATCATAATTTAAGCTCTTTTACTCAAGAACTTACCTCGGGTGTTGTCGAACGATTCCGATAGCTATTCGACCACTTTTTCCTTCCCTTTATCGGATTTAGTTCCCCTTTGCTCTTGAGCTTAATTAAACAAATAAATTGATTTAATCATTTGAGCATCGAAAAGAGGAACACAAGGCACTTAGCCCATATTTATACATTAGACATTAAAGTCACATATGTACGGAATCATGAATCAAACTCAACATTTTAGCTAATTTTTCCCCCTTGGCCGAATATGCATGTCTATTTTGGGGCCGATTTCAACACTTAATACATTCTACAAGTATGGTCACTTGTATTGACTAAACACCCTTTTGTTTCGAGTTCAAAACTTGGCTAATACACACATATACACACTAGTAAAGCATCCTCTCCCTTTCCATCAATTTAACACATGCATTGCTCATTAACATGCAAAAGTTATATTCGGCCTTAGCACACAACTTGCTGGCCGATTCTTCTCTATTTAGCAACCAATGCACATATGTGCTCACTCAAAAATGCTAAAAAGGAGGTTCAAGAATCATCAAGCCACCATCATATACATCATTAACAAGCTTCATATTTAGCATGCAATGGCATTAACACAAACTCCACCTAGGCCGAATCTTAACTCATCCTCATGCCTCATCACCACAACATCAAACATCAACCAAGAATGATGCATCCATGGCCGAGTGTCATTTCCATCACATAGCAAGATTTAGACCATGGGCCAGGTAGAACTCAAGCTAACAACTAAAACATGCATGCATCTCATGGAACATCATCAAACATACCTTAGCCTAGCTACATGCATGGCCGAACCTCTTCAACCTTTCTTCTTCCTTCCTCCTTAAAATTTTTGGCCAAGGATGAACCGAAGGATGAGCATTTTTTTTTCTTTGTTTTTTTCTTTCTAGTTTCGGCTAAATGAAGATGAGAAAGGATGAACAAAAATTTTCTCCTTTCTTTTCTTTAGCTCACGGCAATGGGGGGGGGAAACAACTACACACATTTTTTTTTTGTATTCATCATACTCCTTTTCATTATTTTATGCCCATGCCCCTTATTTTATTTTTTTCCTACATACCTCACTAGGCCAACATGTTCCCAACATGTTTCCACCCATAGCATGGCCAACCACTAGCTCAAATTTTGGGTAATTTGACATGCAAACCCATCATTTTCACAACATGCATTAATAGACCATTTTAAATTAGCCTATCATATTTTCACCATGTCTCATATCAATCCCTATTTAATAATTTCTCATGCAATTGGCAAAATTGGAGAATGAAACTTCCACATACTCATGTACACACATAATAAGCATAGAATATGGAAATCAATTATTTTTATGACTCGGTTTTGTGGTCCCGAAACCACTTCCCGACTAGGGTCAATTTTGGGCTGTCACAACACCCTTTATGTTAAAACGGATTTTGAGAGGTGGGATCGTTCAAATTGTATGAGTCTAATGATCATGAAGCACAACATTTTAGAAGCCTTTAGGGGCAAAGAATCTAAAAATATTACTCAGGCCAAAGTTTCCTTGACAAAATTGAGAAACGTTTTGCTAAAAACGATAATGTTGAAATGACATCACTTCTGACTTCTTTGATGTCTATAAAGTATAAAGGCCAAGGAAATTCTGAACAATCTAAGAGCTATAAATTTTATGATCCCATAATAAGGAATATTTTTGAGACGAAAACTGCAACATTTTTTGAGGATGTTGAGTTTGGGGGGAGAAATAATGTTAGAGACATGAGGAGGAATTGGATTCTAACTCAGTTCCTACTATCGCTTTTGATGATGTTTAGGTTCTCATATTTATTATTGATTAAGAAGTGAATCTAGAGACAATGTTGAACAACTCATTACTCAAGATGAGGTAATTGTTCCAGAAGAATAAACTCAATAACCTCAAGAATGAATTAAAAAGGTCCACTGGAGAAATGGTTATAATGGCTTTAGTGGAATATTTTGACATTAAGCTACATCAGATGAATATTAAGTTAATGGTTTCTCAATGGTAACATTGATCATACATTTATATGGTGCAATTAGAAAGCTTTGTGTCTAATGATGAAAAGTTAATGATTTGCAAAGAACTTCATCTATGAGCTTAAGCAAACTTCTCGTCAATAATATTACAAATTTTACCAAATAATTATCTCATTCGGTTTAGAGATGAATTTTATTTTTAATTGTATATACAATAAGTTTAGTGGGAGTAAGGTTCTATATTTGGTTTTATATGTTAATGACATACTGCTTGTCAATAATAAGTATAGCCTCAATCAATGCCCTAAGAATGATTTTGAGATTACAAAAAATGCATTAGATGTTTTACATTTTAGCAGTAGAAAGTCTAATGTATGTTCAAGTTTGTATACATTGGAATATTGTATACACTATTGGGATGTTAGGCAGATATTTTAAGCAACCCTGGTTTGGACCATTGGATAGCATCCAAGAGAGTTATAAGGCATTTTCAGAGAATAAAAAATTACATGCTCACATAACGGAAGTCTAATCAGTTAAAGATCATTAGGTATATAAACTCCGATTTTGATGGAAGGAATATGGATACAAGATTTTGTCACTAAGGTGAAAATTGTGAAAACAAATTGCAATCTTTTATTCCAATAGCAATAGGAGCACGTCAAAGTAAAAACACATAGACTTTAAGTTCCTAGTTGTTAAAGTAAAAGTTCAGAGTGGTTAGGTGCTTATAAAGCATATTAGGACAAACTTTGCAGATCCGCTTACTAAGGAACTACACTTAAGGTTTTATAAGAGCACACTACTCATATGGGTGTAATGTCATTTAAAGGATATTTTGTTTTAGTAGGAGTTTGTATTTTTAAATGCTTTTATGTTATAGACACATTTTCAGTTATTTCAGTTTAAAGATATTAAGTTCATTTTTTGCAGAAATAAAATTTATTTGGTTTATTCACACTCTGATTTTGGTAAGGTTTGAGCTCACTAAGGAGGACCAGTTGGAAATAGACATGTTTAGATCATATTGCATGTAATTTCCATGCTACACATCCATACTTTATCTATGTCATTTGGTCGTGTTAATATACGTGATCATGGATGGATTTAGTTACAAAATATGTAACGAAAGTCGCCTTGGTTCTATGTTAACATAATTAATGGACGAGATTGTTCGGAATACCTTTTGGATATGATAGTAAAATTTTAAGCTCATAAGGTTATATAATGACATGTAATTATAGAATAATTAGTATATATATGTGGTCCAAGTGGGAGATTGTTGGAAAATATGGACATCATATATATAATAAGGGTAATTACATATTATTTACTATCATGATAGGTTAGCCCAAATTAAAAGTGATCTAATTTGGTTAAAATTTTATTGGGCTTTAATTATTAAATAAAGTATGGTTCAAATATGTGTAGATACTCTAGTAATTGAGTTCTAATCAAATTCTAATTAATGATGGGCTAATTAGGAATTAGAACTAATATGCCAAGGTTATAAATATTAAGGTTATGGTCCCCAAATTATACAACAAGATATCTTTTCTAATATCCCATCATTAGGGAAGAGAGAGCAGATATTCTCTGAATTTCTTGTGTGCTAATTTGGAAGATCAAATCCCCAAAATCTGGTAAAACTTCAAGGAATTCATGGATTCAGGTACGCTTTTGCATTTAGTTTTATTTTTGATTTATTCTTGATGATTTGACATGATAGATCCTGGTGTATTCAGTTTTATTTTAGATTTATTTTACAAAACTAACAAAAACTACTAGTGGTCGGTAGAGTTTTAACGAACGACATATACTGTCATCTATCCATCAGAACTTGTGAATGCAACAAAGATATTCACAAAACAAATTTGTAAACTGAAAAGAAAGAAGACATGCGTAATGAATGAGAAGAAGAAAGAAAGAAAGAGTTGATGCGAGAGAAAAAATGTGGACGATAGTCGGCCCGGAGGCTGGTATTACCGTTGAGCAAAACAAAAGATAATAAACAAACGGCTTGGAGATTTTTTTTTTAAAGATTTTTGAATATTATTATTTTTTTACTTACATTGTGGGTATGATAAGTTTTAATATTATAAAATTAATTATTTATTTCAAATATCATTATCTTTATTAAATATAATTTTGTAATAAATTACCATTTTGAATAAAATCACGTTGATAACATGTTTTAAATAAAAAATAGACAAAAATGAAATGATGTTTTTTAACTTAAAACACCATAAATGCATATTCTACCGAAAGAAAAAACAAAAATGTATTGGGTTTCCTAATCATCTTATGCCTAAATTTCTAGAAGAGGAAAATGAAAATGAAATATACGAGCACGAGATAGCTGATTCTTTTTAAGTTCTTATTTTTCTTTCCTTCCCTCACTCCTATTCTAATCCAACATAGCGTTACTATTAAAAAAAAAACCCCCCTCTTTCCAAATATAAAGAAAAGTAAATATGGAAGAGGAGAGACTGGAAATGATGTTGGGAAGTTACGGAGGGAAGGTGAGTGTGTTGGAATGGGAGACAGAATCTGGTGCTGCGGAGGAGACGATGCTGCTTTGGGGAATCCAACAGCCCACTCTCTCCAAACAAAACGCCTTCGTTTCCCACTCTTCTCTCCAACTCCTTCTTGATGCCTGCGGCCATTCTCTCTCCATTCTCCAGTCTCCTTCTTCCTTGGTATTTTATTTTTCAATTTTTCTGCCTTGCATGCTTCTATTCCTCTGCATCTCTACTTTAGTGATTTCCTCAGCTTATTAATAGATTTAGCAAAACAATTTGATATTTTCCTTTCCTCAAATTCTTAATAAATCTGGAAGTCACTTGAACTTTTGGTAAATCCTTTTTTTACCGTCATCCGATTTTTCTTTTCATCCCTAAAATTTCTGCAGGGAAAACCTGGAGTAACTGGAGCAGTCATGTGGGATAGTGGAGTTGTGTTAGGGAAGTTTTTGGAGCATGCTGTGGACTTGGGAATTCTTGTTCTGCAAGGCAAAAAGGTCGTTGAATTGGGCTCTGGCTGTGGATTAGTTGGGTACTTCCAATATCTTTCATGGCCTAAACTTGAATTATTCTGAAATTGCTGCGGCTCTTGGAAAAAGGAGAAAATTGAAACTCACCGACTGTTTCAAACTCTTTTGACAGTCATTTTATTTGTCTTGACACAAATTTTAGCTGTCATGTTGTTTAGCAACAGAATTTTTGTCTTCTTGAATTTGCGTATCTTACGCATAGAATACATGATTTTAGTTTATATGTGCAAGTAATTATAAAGGTTTTAATGAAGACTATTGCTTTCTCACTTGGGAGTATATTGTTTGCATTTTCAGGTGTATAGCAGCTCTTTTAGGTGCTCAAGTTATCCTCACTGATCTGCCTGATAGATTGAGGCTACTTAAAAAGAATGTTGAAAGCAACTTGAGACATGGAGTGAGGGGTTCTGCTGCTGTGAAGGAACTCACTTGGGGAGATGACCCTGACAATGACTTGATTGAACCTCCACCTGATTATGGTACTAAGATTCCCTTATTTCTTCCTAATTTCAAGCTTTGGCAGTGTTAAGTTACAATTGTCTAGTTTGATAATAAAAATAGGGACGCTGAGGTTCTTTTCCATGATTATGCAATAAAAGAATGGATTTTCTGGTGGTAGGCAATACTCAAATATAAGCTTTATTTCACTGATGCTTTCATTATGTGAGAAAATTCCTACAAGCCCATAACATGGATTTGTTTCAACTCCAACTATGGCAGTTAATTTTGAATTTATAAGCCACAGATAGAAAAACAAGCAGTGGAAATAGATGAAACTAAAACTTCTCTTACGGCACATATAATGCATCCTCATGTATGTTTACTCATATTAAGTCCTGATAAAACCAATTTTATTGGCCTCACCTCTTATTTGTTATGGTATCAGTTATTGCCTGCCTCTCTTCCTTATTGTATAATAAGCCTGACATAACAATTATGAAGAATAACACACAATAGGTTCTTTGTCCTCATTTGAGGGTTAATGTTAAATAGTGATATTATTATTCACGTGAAGAAGCCACAGGATAGCCTCATTATCCTGCATGTCAAGGGGATTCTAAGTGCTGATAAATTCCACATCTATTGGCTGTGAGATTTTAAATTTTACCAGTTGATTTTAGCAATTTTATGAAAAGCATATGCTATGTACTAGAAGCTTTACATTATCTGAGCTGAAAGGCTTAAGGAAAAAAAAAGTTCTTTGAAGGTGATAGCTTCGAACTCTATGTATGATGAATTATGTCTAGTAAGCCTAAAAGATGTGATAATTAAGGAATTTAATACATGCCTAATATGCCTCAAAGATCAATAATTATCATAACTAATGTGATCAAATAAAGTCAGAAGTTTCCCTTATTTTATTTAATTGTGCTTCATTGCATTATTTAATTTTTTATTTCTGTAAATAGAGCTGCAGCTGACCTTTTCGACTTTTCAAAAAAAGTAGCTAGCAAAAGAAACCAAAGTATGCTTAAAGTTGGGTATGCTTTTTCTGCTTGTTTCACCATGCATAAGTTGGGCATGCTTTTTCTGCTTGTTTCACCTTGAAAAACAAAATCAGCTAGGCACAAAAGGCATGTGTTTTATTAAAGCATCTTGCCTGAAGGGATGAAAGATGCTTTGTTTGATATGAGCTGCATCTTAGCACGAGCTGCATCTTAGCACCTAGATGCATGTCTTGACTAAAAGGAATTTTAGATTTGGTGCCTCATTTTTATCAATCAGCTGAGTTTAACTTCCACCTTAAATAGTTGTTATTATGTTTTCAGTTGATTGGGCCTTCACGTGAGTTAGTGTTGTCAATGTGTGTGCCCAGGCACGTCTACACCTGCACCTTACTGTTAAACAACAAAATGGCTTCAGATCCTCTCAGGCAAGGCCATTTGATCAGGTGCACATCTAGGGCATCTAGGTGTGCTTCTTTGTAAGGCTATAGGCATAAGAAACGCCTGTTTGATTGAAGTTCTCTTTAATTTCTTTTACATTCAGCTTTCTTTATTAAATGTACCTTTACTAGTAAAAGAATGGATAATATCAAACTTTCTACTTCAATATTTTAGCATTCAACAACGAACATGGGACCATAAGGAAATCATGCATATTGGCCAACAAAAAAAAAATTGCATGTTTTGTAGGTAAACTGGACCACTCTTTAGAGTTTATCATCAAAACTTTCAAGCTTATATATATGGCATATAATGTACACATAGAGAAATATATACATAGCCTAACTTCACCAAGGCAGGAGCTCTTTCTGCATGGTGCGCCTGAGGCAATACAAGGGTTCTATTCACACTTTGCCATTTCATCCAAGGCCCATAGGCCTTAAAGTTTTAGATTGAGTGGTGGAGTTTTTGCTCAATGAGTGTAAAGGCTCTAGTGATAATAGTAAGGACCAAAGATTTTCGTAACTTTGGATCATAACAAATAAATAAATAATTTCATTGCCACCTAAGGAGCTAATGTGTTGAAATTTGACTTTGTTGGTCTCACAGTGCTGAATTCCTTTGCTAAACGTGTGGAAATTTCTCCTGATATCATAAATAATTGATCAAATTGAATCTTGTATTCACTGATAAGTTATATGTACCAGTTTTCTAGTGCTAGGTTCAGATGTGATCTATAGCGAAGGAGCAGTTGTGGATTTGTTGGACTCCCTTACACAGCTATGCAGGCCACAAACAACGGTGTTTTTGTCTGGGGAACTTCGAAATGGTTAGGATGTCTCCCTCACAAACATAGGTTCATGTATCAACATAACTTCACTTACTGATGTGTTGCTTTTGATGCTTAAAACTGCAGATACTGTCCTTGAATGCTTTCTAGAAGCTGCAGTGAAGGACTTTGTGGTTGGGCGCATCGATCAGTCACAGTGGCATCCAGATTATCGTAGTCCAAGGGTTGTCATGTACATCCTAGTGAAGAAGTGAGGTCAGACAGGAAAAAAATCACTGCGAATTGTGAGCAGATAAAGTCGGATATTCATTCAGCCAAATTTTGAACATGTTTGAGTAACCTATTTCAATCTTTTGGATACAGAATCGAAAGACCATATCCTGGCGTGCTTAACGATGCTTGGATTGGCTTGACTGTAGGCTTATTGCCAAAGATATTTGATTTTCCTTTGATCTACTCCTATGGCATTTCTTGTTCTTTTAGTGATAATCATTTTTAATTAATCAAGAGTAGTCGACTAAGCTCATGGTGTAATGGTAAAGGACTTGATTATCAGCAGATTTAGAGTTAGATTTCTAAACAATTCCAATCCTAAATATTTGTGTTTTTTTAGCTTTTCTTGTTTTTGTTGCAAAAGTTATCAAATGAAGTTTACTGTTTTTTCTTATTAATCCTTAAAGTCTTCAATTTCTAACGTTGTCATACCTTTTTAATTTAGTTTCTCACGTTGCCTTTGGATGTTATAAAAAATAGTTGAGATGTTCAATCATAACTAAAAATGTAAATAATTATAAAAAAAACAAATAAAATGTAAATAAATAAAACTATGAAAAAAACGTACGTAATTTTTGATAATTTAGAAATATGTTAGATTTTTTTAAAAATTGTAAAAAGAATAATAAAAATTAGCTAAAGTAGAAGAATGGTCACTTAACTGTTCAAATCGTTCTATTTTAATCACTAAACTATTAATTTTTTTATTTAATTACATTATTATTATTTTATTTAATTACTCTATTTTTTAAAATTAAAAGTTATTTTAGCCATTAACTTTATGTAGAAGTCTAATCGGCCTTTTTTTAATTAGAGTAATAACAAATTTAGCTCTCCAATATATATACATTCTAACACTTTAATCCTAAATTTTAAAAAAATTTAATAAATTTAGCCTTCAATGTTTACAAAAATTGTCATTTTAATTCTAATTCTAAAAAATATAAAATATATTTAAAAAATCTTTAAAATATTTTTGCATTTACTTTTCAAAATTTTTTAATTTATATTCACTTTTTTTTCTCATCATGCTCATTTTCTCATCAACAAAACATGCGAAAAGCCTAAAAATTAAATCTATTTTTGATTCAATCCCTTTTGATTTACTCCATTTTTCTATTGCTATATTGTTAGTTTCAAATGCCTAATTAAAACCCAGAAAGTACTTCAAATTTAACAAATTTATAAACCTAGAAAATTAGTTGGGTTGATGACACCAACTCTAGTGGCCTTACTCTTTGCTACATAGATAGTACCAGTTTCAAGCTCTAATGTTCTCATGTCTTTATTATTTCTAGTTCAAGCATTGGAGAGAGATTGTAGATCAATGCTATAGCATTTGATATTTCCAACTTATTCAATTGAACTCAAGAAAAAACAAATTGAAAGATACTTTTAAAAGTCATTTTGAGTAAAAAACTCCTAGATATTTTTTTATATTTACTATTTAAAAATTCATTACTTTATCTTTTTCCAAAATTATGAGATTTTTTAAAATATTTTAATAATTTTTATAATCATGACTAAAATGACAAATCTTGTAAACGTAAAAGGCTAAATTTGTTAAATTTTTTTAGATTTAGAGTTGTATTAATAGAATGTGTAAACATTGGAAAGCTAAATTTGCAATTCCAATAAAACAAACCCTAAGTTAGACTTCCATTAGCTAACTAATAGAAGAGTCACTAAAATATTTAATTTCAAATAGTTGAGTGGCTAAAACGAAAAAATTAATAGTTGTATGACCAAAATAAAACGAAATTGTTGTACTTTATCCAAAATACATTCCAAAAAACTCAATGTAAAAGATTGTTAATTTTTTTAAAAAAAAAAGTAAAAAAATGTTGTATCTTGGAATAAAGTATACATTCGCTACTTACATTTAAAATATTAAAAATTTGATATAAAATTGTATTTAAAAATGTTTGAATAAAAATTGAACAAATTTTTTATATCATATATATATTACAAGGTCTTAAACTCCTAGATAACGTGGATAGCGTAATTTTTTTGTCAGGTGGATTATTCATATTTTAAATTAATTAATATTTTTTTTAAAAAAATGAGATTAGTTTAAAAAGAATAAATATTGGTAAAAAAACTATTTTAACCATTTATCTTTTATTTTATTCTAATTTTTAGTCTAAAAAGTTTTGATAAACATCCATTATCTTTTTTCTTACCTACAAAAATATTATGCCATTTATGCTCATAATTTTTTAACTTAAGAATAAATTAGTAAAATAAAAAAGATATGCACGGATAGGAAACATGTGCGTAACGAGTTTAAAAGTTTGTCCAAATTGTAAATTTAACTAAAAATTCTAGACGAACATAATGAAATTTGAAATTTTAACTCAACCTGTAACGTGAATAATTCATGTTAGATCTAATAGATAAAGGGCAGCAAATAAAAGTAAGAAATTGAGAGAATAAAAGCATTCTTGAAGAGTCCAAGTCTAGTTATGAAGGGACGTGTTGTTGATGAGACCTAATTTAATTAAAGCTGCCAAGAAGTGAAAATAATCAATCAAGACAAAACAAAACCAAATGAAATCACAAACTAAGGAAGAAGATTGGTTTGGTCAGCCAAGAAGAATGAAGATCTAAGTATTTGGAGGTGTTTTGGATCAACCTTGATGGAGAAGAAACTGTCAAACTCAAATTTAAACAAAAGAAACAAAAATAAATTAGTAAGTGATTGAATTGAACGAAAAAAAAATCAAACACCAAGGAAAGAGAGAGACAACCAAGAGGGAATCCAAGATCTAAAATCAAAAGAAACTATTCTTAAACTCTAAATAAGCCTCCAATCAAATCTAAAATCAAAACATCAATGAATTTTTAAGCTAAAATAAAACTATTTTATAACAAAAGCATTTGATACAAGAACAAAAGAAAGATCTCTTATTTTTGAGTGATTCTTGATGTAACAAAATGAGAAAACATCTTTTCTTGGTTATTTATGGCTTGGAGATAAGTCAAGTAGAAGATGAGAAACATATAAACAAGAATCGAAAAATAAACTAAATAAAAGAAGAAAAAACATGGAAAACGAAGAAGATGGCATGATATGCCCTAAGGAGCCTTGGAATTAAAGTAAACCACAACTTCCTTCAAACGACTCTAATCTGCCCTCTAATAAAGTATTCAAAACTTGAAGATGGTTCCACAATCTAAAAGGTTGTTAAAACTTCTTCTAAAAGAAACTCAACAGAAATTCTTAAAGAAAAAAACTCAATGAGTATTTATTAAATAAAAGATGAATGAATAGGAGGTGTAACACCCCTTACCCGTATTCAACGCCGGAATAGGGTACAAGGCGTTACCGGATGTAAATGCAATCAAACACACAAAACCGGACTATAAAATTTCGTTCCAATGAAGGTCATTCAAACATATACACAACATCCCTTATACGGGCCTACAAGGCCCAAGACATGCATTGGAAAGGATTTAGGACTAAACTGAAAACTTCCAGAACTTTTACGACACTTAGAAAATTTTCATGTGTTGGAGAGTCACATGCCCGTGTGGGTAGACCATGCGGCTTGGGACATGCCTGTGTCCTCAGCCCGTGTAACTCTCTGACTATGACGTTATCAAACAAATAAAGTCACACGGCCAAGGCACATGTTCATGTCCTTAGGCCACGTGGCGGATTAAATTCCAAAATTAGGTGCAGACTTCACACGGCCTGAGCACACGCCCATGTATTAAGGCCATGCCTCTCACACGGTCGAGACACACAGCCGTGTCTCTACCCGTGTGTTTACTGCTGGGCATTCTGTTTGGCATTAATTAGAGTGTCAGGGACACACTGTCGGATTACACGCCCATGAGGCAAGCCGTGTGTCACACACGGTCTAGACACACGCCCGTGTGTCTACCCATGTGGACAACTTTAAGGCTATTTTCTAAGCCAATTGCTAGCCTTATTTAAACAAACACATATGTACAAATAAACAATATCTCTTAGACTTGCATGCATGTATTCCCATAACATATTATACACTCATATATCATTTATCAACATTCAATCATCCATAACCATAGGCCATATCCTAATGAAATTGACACATACATACATAGATGCATAGGTTTACAACTCAACAATCATCATGAGCCATATCTCATGGTCATACACAGAATGATTCAACATCATTATAAGCCAACACATTTGGCTAGACCTATATGACATATAACAAAAAGACCATGTCCCTATACATGCCATACTTAAAATATTGAGACTAACTATACCCAAAAGATCCAGCCAATAGTGTAAACGAGCCTCCGATGTCCCTTGATCCCCGAGCTAGCTTGGCAATACTAAAAGGAAATGGAAAAAGAGAGAGGGTAAGCATAAAGCTTAGTAAGCTTGCATGTAATTAATAAGAAATAAAAATATGCATTTTCATACACATACATAACAAACTTAAACCATCTCATTTTCAACAGTCATGGTAGTCATCTTTTATCTCATTCAAGTTACATAAGGTTCAATAGAACATCAAGATGGTAATGCCTTCATTCTCATCTTACCGCAGCCTTATCATTTCATAATCTCAATAACTACAAGCTTGGCGTACATACCTGTACCCTTTCAACATGATTATACATCGTCATCTCTTTGACATATCTTCGGCTACCCGTTGAAGTACATGGAATACTAAGGATACTTGGGATTATCATACACACAATAAGATGCCAATGCCATGTCCCAGACGTGGTTTTACATGGGATTTCACATCGATGCCATATCCTAGATATGGTCTTATACGGATTCTCATTTCGACGCCATGTCCTAGATGTAGTCTTACACGAAATCTCATATCAACGCCATATCGTCTTACATGATAACTCATACTGATGTCGATGCCATACCTCAGATATGGTCTTATACGGGATCTCATCAACCCGATGTCATAATATTTGTACCTTAAGTATTCCTAAGGTTCAACCGGCTTTTATCACCTCAAATCTTTATCGAAAAACATCAATAATATTCATGAGACAATTATACAATTCATATAACATTAAATGCTAAATGCATAATAAAAAGTTGTATCAACCACACACAAACTTACATCGGTATATAAAAAGTGGGCGACTAGATTGAATTAGTCTACTAGCTTGGTCTTCCCCCGATCTGGGTCCGGACTTCGTTTTTCTTGATCTATAATGAGAAATTCACTTATTTAATCACGTAAAATTACCATTTTTCCCCTAGACTTTCACATATTACAATTTTGCCCCTAGGATCGTAAAACAATTTTAATCAAATTTTCTTCTTTAACAAGCCTAGCCGAACCTTTATTACTCTATAGCAACTCACAATTTTTAATTATTTCACACATTTACAACCTATTTTATAAACTTCACAAAATGGTCCTTTTAGGTGTTTTCATGAAAATCCCTTTCACAAAAGTTGTTTATTTAACAACCAAGATTCATTTTCTTCCATAAACACCCAGTAAACATCACAAGACCTCTTATGGTAAATCTCTAGACTATCAACCATTTTGCAAAATAGTCGCCTTCTTTAGTTGGCTTATGCTACAAGGGTCCCAAAAGTACAAAAATTATCTATAATGACCATTAAAATCACTTACTTGCAAGGGTGAAGAGTTGTTGAAATTTCAAGCTTCCAAAACCTCTATCTTTGCTGATATTTTTGGTGGAGAGGAGGAAGATGAAAAGGTGATATCTTTTCTCTCTTTATTTTATTTTATTTCTAGTCAAATTTGTCACCAAAACCTCACCTAACCTTTGACAATTTCATTTCCTTGTCTCTAGGGCTGGCCATCATTCTCTTAAAGGCCTATTTGTACATTAAGGACCTCTAATTTAAGATTCTCTAGCTATATGACACTTCTAATTAGTAGAACACAAATTTTACCGTTTATGCAATTTAGTCCCTTTTCAAAATTAAGCATAAAATCGCTAAAATTATTCCACCAAAATTTTCATGCACTCATATAATCATACTATAACACATAAAATAATATTAAAAAATAATTTCTCCAGCCTCGGATTAGTGGTTTCGAAACCACTGTTCCGATTAGCCCTAAAATCGGGCTATTATAGGAGGGCACACTATATAGCCACCCAAGTGCTAACTAATCTCCTTAATTTAACGATTTTGATAAGTATGCCAACTAAACATGACAACTCATCAAATAACTAATTAGCTAACCAATTAATTAACATGTGAAAACTTGTCTAAGTGTGAAATTTAATGGGAAATTCAGTCAAGGGTTTAAATGGGCTCATTAGGCCGAATTCTTATATATTGATCCACTTATTAAATCAAACTTAGATTGAAATTTAAAAAAGAATTACAGATTGGGCCTTTTTGCAATTTGACCAAATATTCAACTGACTCATTGTCCAAACTTCATATTGGGCTTGTGGACATCTCAATGGGTTGATTTTTAAGAACTTGGACTTCTAATCTATTTTTTCTCGAAATTGACTCGTTTAAGCTCGTAAATGTAATCCATTGCACATCAGCTTCAGGAATCAGTTTCTTGGATCAAGAATTTCAAGATTTGAAATCTTGATTTTCTTTATTCTTGAAATAACCCAAAATAATAAAATTGGACCAAGATCGAATTTCTTGATTTTCTTGAAAATAAGAAAGTGAATCTTGATTTTTTTCCTTGTATGAACTTATAGGGCCTTCATAACAAAGTCTTGGATAGTTTTATACAATCTTACCTTTGCTTTTGAACTTGTTATTGGGCTTTGTGATAAAGAAAGTCAATCATATCCACGATGCGAAACTGAGGGCCTAATCTCAAGCCCATAGACATGATGGACTTTTGTTACCATAAGGCCCAATAATAAGGTCAAAAGCAAAACAAATCAATGCAAGATTGAATGGAACTACCCAAGACTTTGTTGCGAAGACCCTAAAAGTGCATACGAGGGAAAAATAAAATCATGATTCACTTTTTTATTTTTAAGAAAACCAAGAAATCGAATCTTGGTCAAATTTTTTTTTTTGTTTTGGGTGATTTCAAGAATAAAGAAAATCAGGATTTCAATCTTGGAATTCTTGGTCAAGGAAATTGATTTTTGATGTTGTTGTGCAATGTATTACACTTAGGAGCTTGAACGAGCCAATTTCAACAGCAAACAGATCACAAGTCCAAATTCTTGAAAACCGACCCATTGGGATGTAACACCTCTAACCCGTATCCATCGCCAGAATAGGGCTACGAGGCATTACAGAACAAATACATCATACGACATACATTTCTCATACATGAATCCATTATCACATAAACATTAATCAAACTTAACCATAATGTACCTTACAAGGCTCTACGAGACCTTAAAACATGCTTGGAAGAGGTTCAGGACTAAACCGATAACATTGGAAAACTTTGGGAAGCTTAGAAAATTTTCAAGCATAAAGGGATCACACGCCCGTGTGAACAGGCCGTATGCCTCACACGACCACCAGACACGCCCGTGTCATAGGCCGTATGAGAACAGGGCATACACACTGACTTGCACCACACGGCCGGAGACACACTTGTGTGCCATGGCCATAGGAAAACTACAGGGTATACTGACTTGGGTCATACGGCTAGACACACGCCCATGTGGAAGCTCGTGTGTCACACACGGCCAGTAGACATGCCCGTGTGTCAAAGCATTGTAACTCTCTAACTTGTTTTAACTAAGATTCAGGGGTCACACGGTCGATTTACATGCCCGTGTGCTCAACCGTGTGGCACGAAAATAGGCTTGATTTAAGCCATTATTCCCACCTATGATTCATGTACCTAAAATCATTCATTTGGCATCATTTTTACAGACAATAAGCAACCAAAAATGACCATTTCATGTACATTTCATGCCATTTAAATCCATTCATTTCATTACTCAAATCCATAACCAAAATCATTCCAAAACAATATGCCATAACCTTAACTTCTATATACATTTTCTTACCATCTTATTAACTAAATAATGCCACAAAATATACCAATTCATCATCTTATAACTAAGCCACAACATGCCATTTCTCAACCATTATACATCATTGATAATTTGCTAATTGAGCAACCATATAACCATCATAACAATCATACCAAACATGCCAAAACACAAGGCAATATATATATACATCATATATCACTTATCAAATTTATGATTTAAGCCAACTTAAATGGTTAAATACACACCAACATTTACAAGCCAAATCTCATGGCTAATATCATAACTCAAAACATATCATCATATCACTAGCCTATACATGACATATACCATAATTATAAAGCATCCAAAAATACCAACAAGTAGTCAATAGTGTGATGATGGTTTCTGACGATCCCCGATGTCCGAGCTAGCTTCGATAATCTATAAAAAAGAGAAAGAAAGCTTAGCAAGCCATATACAAATAAAATTACCAAATGATTCAACAACATTTCCATCAAATAGGCAAACTATGAATAAACACATATAAGTTCACAAACCTTCCCAAATGTATACATATGCAATTTCATAAGTGAATTCATCAAATACTTCCCTTTTCAATACTTGTATGAATCTCATACGTACCTGAGTCACTTAACTCATTTACACATTCTTTCTCAACTTGACTTTGCCCATTGAACCTTTCGGAATCATTAAGGATACTCAGAAATCACACATAGCTTGTACAATGCCATATCCCAGATATGGTCTTACATGTTATCACATATCGATGCCAATTTCCCAGACATGGTCTTACACGAAATCATATAATGATGCCAATGTCCCAGACATGGTCTTACACGTAATCACAATACAATGTCAATGTCCCAGACATGGTCTTACATGTAATCACATCTTGGCAATCCTAATGTCATGATATTCATATCCT